>NW_013952766.1:362858-366301 GCF_001266775.1 Austrofundulus limnaeus | reverse complement strand
GAAACGTTTCATTAGAGAAGAACCCGTCCAGAAGACCTATACAAATTTTTTCTTTTTAATATTAGGAAACGCATATTTTAACATGTAATATAGTATTGTATTACTGCATTATAAATATCCACACATATTAAAGGGATCAGTATTGTAAAGTGTAAAACTGTACACTATTTTGGATGGGGTGAAATTATTTGGTGTGTTAACATGACATTTTTTTTACTTTTTTGATACATCAACGTTGTTAACAGTAGTTACATGGTTGAACAATAATTTCAAATATTGATAATCAACACAAAGTTTTAAAAATGATGATTTTTCACATTAAAGACTAACTTTTGGCATTTATAAATGTTTATTTGTCATTAAATAGCGTACTGTATTACATTTTACGATAGGTCTCCCTTTGATAGTTGTGAATATTAATAATGCAGTAATACAGTACAATATTAGTATGTGTGTGTTTCTTATTGTTTATGTACTTACAATATAGTAAGTACATTGTAAGTACATAAACAATAAGAAACACATACATATTAATATTGTACTTACAATGTAGTAACCTAGTGTGAAATGTTTAGCATAGCACCTTTAGATGTAATATGTAACAGATTTGTCTCATTATTTGGTAAGAAACTGGACGGTTTTGTGTTTCTTGTCCTTAATTATTGCATAATAAACATTTATTAATGATTCATAACGTCTTTACAGATGAATTAATAACCTATCTATAAACTCTTTATAAGGGGAGCCTTATTGTAAAGTGGTACCCATTCATCAGTGAATCTTCAGCGGGCCGAGTGCAGAGCCTGGTGGTGCTCCGGGTTAACTGATGTGTTTAAAACCTTCATAGTTTTCTTTTTTATTAAAGATAAAAACGTTTGTCTGTGACTGCAGTCAGTTTCTGTGGGAAATGAAAGGATTAATTTACTTTCAGCCGCTCTATGTTCTACATGCCAGCTGATGGTTTTCTCTCGTGTTGCCTTCACAGAGCGTGGGAACAACAGGACGATACGACGGCAGGAAGAAGTGAGTTTGATTTTTTTGTTTTCATCACATCCAGCGTGTCTCAGCCCTGAAATGATTTTGATTCAAATAGTTTTAATTTCATTTTGTTGTCCACTGACTCCTGATTTAATGGAGGGAATCACATCCTGTCTGATCCTGTGAGAGTCGTTTGGTTTCAGGTTGTTTTACGTTGTTTTTAATCAAACATATTTCAGTTCCCGGTCCTCATCCTCTGGTTTGTGTCCCTGCCTTTTTTTAAATATCCTCATGTTTTATTCATCTTCCTCTGGAGAACCTTTGGTCCTCAGCATCCTCACCATCATCGTTTCCAGTTTCAATAACTGCTGAGTCATGCTGCTCAGCTGGCAGTCTGAGTCAGGAGGCCTCGTCTCCAGGACTCATGGGAGGAAGAAGAAGCTCCAGAACCAGGATGTTCTGTGACTCTGTGTCTGCTTCTGCTCCGTGACTGGGTACATGTTGGTGTCCTCTGAGAAGCAGCAGATCGAGCTCCGCCTCGCATCGCAGGGCTTTGTGCAGTTTGAAGCTGCCGCACTCGGTGCACACTCAGACATTTAGGGGCCCGAGGTAGCTATTAAGAATAATGGCCTCTGGCTACCGGTTGCCCTGGCGACGAAGGCGAGGAATGAAAGAAAGAGGCAGATTTCCAGGAGCTGATGAACGGTGCTCATCCGTCTCCTGCGAGAACAAAAGATGCTCTCTGTTAACGTGTGATTATCTGCTGCAGCTGGGTGTGGATTCAAACAACTCAGATTACGAATTCAAGTGGGATTAATCAGATTTTGTGGTGGAGAAATGTTGGGGGATTAACCAGGTTGTTAAAATGGAGAAATGTGGGATTAATCAGGTTGTTAAAGTGGAGAAATGTGGGATAAATCAGGTTGTTAAAGTGGTGAAATGTGGGATTAATCAGGTTGTTAAAGTGGTGAAATGTGGGATTAATCAGGTTGTTAAATTGGAGAAATGTGGGATTAATCAGGTTGAAGTGGAGATATGTGGGATTAATCAGGTTGAAGTGGAGAACTGTGGGATTAATCATGTTAAAGTGGAGAAATGTGGGACTAATCAGGTTGTTGAATCGGAGAAATGTGGGATTAATCAGCTTATTAAATTGGAGAAATGTGGGATTAATCAGGTTGTTAAATTGGAGAAATGTGGGATTAATCAGGTTGTTAAATTGGAGAAATGTGGGATTAATCAGGTTGAAGTGGAGAAATGTGGGATTAATCAGGTTGTTAAAGTGGAGAAATGTGGGATTAATCAGGTTGTTAAATTGGAGAAATGTGGGATTAATCAGGTTGAAGTGGAGAAATGTGGGATTAATCAGGTTGTTAAAGTGGTGAAATGTGGGATTAATCAGGTTGTTAAAGTGGAGAAATGTGGGATTAATCAGGTTGTTAAAGTGGTGAAATGTGGGATTAATCAGGTTGTTAAAGTGTAAAAATGTTTTTTCTAACCTGCCTCAGGTGGAACACCTCCAGATAAAACAGGTTATTTCTGTGAGTTAAGCATTAGTTAGATGAGCAGTTTTTTATTTATTTTTCATTTATTTTTTTTGTGGTTCTGGTTCTGTTCTCAGAGTTTTGTTCATGGATTGATGATGAAGATGCAGATGTTTTATTCTCTCAGTTTTTATTCTCACGGCTGAAAAAAAAGAACCAAACTTGACCTCTTGAACCTGATCTGACATCATTCTCTGGGCAAAGGGAGGTGTGTGTGGTCTGAAGGTGAGTGTGTGTGTGTGTGTGTATGAAAGGTGTGTGAGGACGTACGTGCACATGGAACCTGAAACAACCTAGTACCTCACACACCGGCTGAAACAATACGCAGCATCAGTCGTGACTGGAAGTTTTGAGTCAGAGGCTCATTAAAGGCTCTTTTCTGCAGAACTCCCACTCTCTCTGCAGCTTTTATCCCTCCATCCTCAGACTGATGGAGCTCTTCAATCCAAAGCTGCTGCTGCTGCTGAGCTGCTTTAATTCATCCCTTTGTTTCTCACATGATCACCAGGATCCATGCTCCTCTCTACAAACTTCTGTTTTTGTCCGTTAAAACACAGAAACTGAAAACATCTCTGGAACACCACAGGGATTATTTTAGTGAAGTGATCATCCTAACCCCAGCGTGCGCTCTGCGGGCTCCAACATTTTAATATAAACACTCCACCGTCTTTCAGGTCCGGTGTTTTACTATCAGGACAGATTGAAAGTGCCTGTGACATCAAATTTTTGTAATAAATATGAATGTAATTTTGCAAAAATACGTTGACAACATACTGTAAAAAAATTTTCACATCACTGAGATGAACAGTTATGGGGTGCCGTTTGTAAAGTTACACAGTCAAAAATTACCAACAATATTTTTGTTTTATTTAGCCTTTTATAAGAAAAAAAGAACAGATTTATTTTTCAAAGTCAGTTTTT
>NW_013952766.1:347944-362719 GCF_001266775.1 Austrofundulus limnaeus | reverse complement strand
AACTTAAATATTTAGCTAGCCACCTAAATATTTAGGTTGCAACTTAAATATTTAGCTAGAAAGTTAAATATTTAGCTAGCCACTTAAATATTTAATTTAAATATTTAGCTACATAAATATTTAATTTGCAACTTAAATATTTAGCTACATAAATATTTAAGTTGCAACTTAAATATTTAGCTAGCCACCTAAATATTTAACTTAAACATTTAGCTAGCAAGTTAAATAATTAACTAGCTACCTAAATATTTAGCTAGCTATGTAAATATTTAGCTAGCCACCTAAATATTTAGGTTGCAACTTAAATATTTAGCTAGCAAGTTAACTATTTAGCGTGCCACCTAAATATTTAACTTTAAATGTTAAACATATCGTTAAATATTTAGCTAGCTATAGCTATCTAACCTTAAATACAACTTAAATATTTAAGTAGCTAGCTAAATATTTAACTTAAATATTTAGGTAGCTAGTTGAATATTTAAGTTTCAAGCTAAATATTTAGCTCAAAACTAATATTTAAGTCACAAGTTAAATATTTAGCTTGTTAACTAAATATTTAATTTGTAAATTAAATACTTGTTAAAATGTTTGTGGTAGTTTTTGACTGTGTAACTTTACAAACGACACCTCATAAACAGTTGTTGAGACATTTGCATGTGAAGAACCAGGAAGTGATGTCAGAGGGGAATGTCTGCATGTAAACAGAGTGCTGCTAAAATAGCTAACAACACAGACTGTAGAGAAGAGTCTGATGTTTCTTTAGATTATTTTAATCACTATTAATAGAGAGATGAGGAAGAGTCAGTTCAAATAATATTGTTTCAATAAAAAACCAGGACGTTTTCTTTCTCAAAGACTTCCCCTTTGATGTCACTTCCTGTTTCACTTTAGTTGAGCTAATTTCAAAATAAATATGCCAATTATGTGACATAACAGATGAAATCATGTGTATTATGCCAGGTTTCTTAAATATAAATATATTTTCTTTGACTTTTTGTTTTTCATGGATATGTATGTCACAGGCACTTTAAAGTCAGCATCTCTACGAGAAGTTCGGTTAAATACAACAAAGTGCAGCCTGGTGTCTTTGATCCAAAATGACCAACTTCCTGTTGGCTTTAAACCAAAGGTCCAAACATCAGGTCAAAACTTAAACATGACTTATTAAAGAAAAGCTTCTGGATTTCGCTCCATCTTCAGTCCCACCAGAAAACGCTTCCTCGTGTGAAACAAAGTGAGTTTATTAGATTTAATCTGAGCACTCATCATCAGTGATTGATTGGTTTCTTTGCCAGCCGTGTAAAGCGGTCCAGGTCCAGCTGGATCTGTCTCGGTCCCTGCAGCTCTGACGGCAGGAAGCCACCGAAGCAGCGGCGTCTGTGTGATGGATGCGAGTCATTTCCTCGCTGTCACACTCCCTCCGAGGAGAACTCCCACACACTCGTAAAGCTCACACACGGAACGCTCCATTAAAGCTGCGTTCTGGGATGGAGTACCGAGTCGTGACGAACTCCAGAACCGAGCAGAGAGCCGGGGAGGAGAGGAGGAGCTGCTGAGTGGTGTTCACACTCTGAGGCAGAGAATGGGTTTATCTGGACCGGGACGTCTGAACGCCTTCACTCAGCTTCTCAGGCTGAGAATGCTTCGTCTTAATTTCAATCATTAAAAAGTTTGAAATGTGTCCAGATTTTGTATTTTATGTATTAAAACATGTTTAGTTAAGCTTTAAATTTGTTTATTTATTTATTTATTTATTCTTGTGTAAATTCTTCACAGCATTCACACTATTTAGAGCATTTTTTCTTCCGTACGATTTTCGGAATCAAACTCGTCTCATTTTTTTGTGTTATTTCAACAATTCATGTATCAAAACGTTCAGCTCATTCATGTGAGGGGAGCTATGACTTTTGGTATTTCAGCTATTTATACTTTTTCAGCTATTTCACTTTTTCGGCCACTTTTTTTCCCATTGAAAATGAATGGGGCTATTTTCAACATCCTTAAAACCCTTCAAAATGTTTCTAAATATTTACAAAACCTTGCACATTTTGTTTTGGTTCTGCTCTTTTTCACTTTCTTGTGCTAATTTTAGCTGCTTTTTGCTAGTTGTAGCTTTTTTCTGCTATTTCAGCTACAATTCTGCATCTTTCTGCTATTCTGCTTTTTTTCTATCTTTTTCTGCTACTTTGTGCTGTTTAGGCTTCTTACAGATGCTCTTTTCTATATTCAGCTATTTTCTACAATTTTAGCTAAAGTTCAGCTGATATTAGCTAAAGTGAGCTATTTTAAGCTAAATACACAGTTTTTGTAATTATTACAACTTAATACTGCTAAATTCAGCAAACATGCTCCTTAGCTAATTAAAGAATTTCCAGCTACATTTTAGCTGTTTTACTGAAACTTTCAGCTGTTTTTGCTATTTTACTATAAATGAACATTTTTTGTACTTTTATGCATTTTCTAATGCTAATTTATTTTTTTTACACAACTTTCACTATGTGGGTGTTAATTACAACTTGTGGCTGCTACCTTTAGCTTATTTTTCATGCTAGTTTGAGCTTTTTAAAATTATTTTTCAACTTTAGATCAGCTTCTTTCTGCTATTCTTCTGATGTTTTCTACTTTCTGTTTTTTTCTGCTAATTTGTGCTTGTTATACGTTTTACACATATTCTCAGCTATTTTAGCTTTTAGCTGTTTTTTGTTGTTTTCAACTAGATTTGTGCTCCTTTACTATTTTTCAGCAAATTTAGTTTTTTTTGCTTTTAGCTTTTCAAAGTATGCTCACATTAACACTTTTGCTATTAAATGTTTTCAGCTATATTTCAGCAGTTTTCAGCCTAAGTTTTCAGCAAGAAGCATTCACACTAGCATTTTCACAGGAAATGCGATTTCTCTAGTTTTTATTACGTTGCTGCGTATCGCTGGTTTGTTTCCGCTTCAATATCTTGCTTTTTGTTTTTACATTCAGTTATAAAACAAAATAAAAATGATAAAACATGACACGTTCCTGAGCTTTGCTAACAAACAGTAACTGAGCTCTACCTGGTATTTCCTGCATAAAAACAGCGTTTTAACAGTCCTTTTTTAAACACTGAAATGAGAACGACTGACAAAATATCAAATAAATAATAAAAAATACTATTAAAAGTAAAATTAAAAGTTTTACTCACTGATGAGATGGGGTGAGTAGCTGCCATCTTGAATTCCGAACTTTCCCACGTTCACACCGAGGACCCATCGACATCATCTTTTACCCAGAATGCTTTGCGTGTAAATAAAACGGCCCAGTTTGTGTAATATATTTTTAAAAATGTAGTTTAAAAATTATAAAAACTGAACAGCCTACAGTATTTTTACAGTCTTTATTTTACAGTTAAAATGTATGTTTATTAAATAAAGTCTAATGTTACAACTAATCGTGGATCTCTTTAAAGACACATAAAAGGCCACATTTGGCCTGCGGGCCTTGAGTTTGACACGTGGTTTGAGTTTTATCATATTTCTGGTTTAAATAATTAAACATTTTAAAACTGTTAAAA
This sequence comes from Austrofundulus limnaeus, assembly GCF_001266775.1. NCBI lineage: Eukaryota > Metazoa > Chordata > Actinopteri > Cyprinodontiformes > Rivulidae > Austrofundulus > Austrofundulus limnaeus. Next base: position 359,178 of record NW_013952766.1, on the reverse strand, counting down.
TTTAATTGACGAGGTTAAAGAACCTCCACCTTCATCTTTGTTCAGTCTGGATCAAACTGCAGGATTTAGGGTCGATCCTGAGACCAGCACCAGGTTTCGGCTCGGATCTGATCCGTCTGCAGAGCTGAATGAAACCGGAGCGTGGAAGAAAAACCCGTCTGTAAATATTTACAGCAGGACATTAAACTGCTTCCTCTCCCCTCCTCCTCCTCACCTGTTGCTTTTCAATGGTAACCATGGAAACAGAGCGGTCCTGATGCTGCAGCCGGGCGCAGAGGCTGGCAGGATGCCGGAGCATCCTCTGCTTCAGACGGTCCTGATGTCAAAACAAACCTTTAGTCCAGGAAGTCCTTTTTTTAAAAGAGATTCAGAAAAGTTCAAAACCAGAAGGGTTCTGATCCACACCAGTCCTAATCCAGACCAGTCCTAATCCAGACCAGTCCTAATCCAGACCAGTCCTGATCCAGACCAGTCCTAATCCAGACCAGTCCTGATCCAGACCTGTCCTGATCCAGACCGGTTCTAATCCAGACCAGTCCTAATCCAGACCAGTCCTAATCCAGACCAGTTCTGATCCAGACCAGTCCTAATCCAGACCAGTTCTGATCCAGACCAGTTCTGATTCAGACCAGTCCTAATCCACACCAGTCCTAATCCAGACCAGTCCTAATCCAGATGGTTCTAATCCAGACCAGTCCTAATCCAGACCAGTTCTGATCCAGACCAGTTCTGATTCAGACCAGTCCTAATCCAGACCAGTCCTAATCCAGACGGTTCTAATCCAGACCAGTCCTAATCCAGACCAGTTCTGATCCAGACCAGTTCTAATTCAGACCAGTCTTAATCCAGACCAGTTCTAATCCAGACCAGTTCTATCAGATTATAGGATAAATATAATGGTTGGATCAGATGTTCTGCACGGTTCTGTAACTTTACAGACAAAAAAAAAAAACATAGAAAGAGAATCTAACACTTAAAGACCAAACAGGAAGAAGTTAGAGCCTGGAGTTTCAAAATAAAGTTCCTCGATCCTCTTCAGAATAAGAGTCTGGCTCCTGTTTGAGTCTCCAGTGTTTCTGCTGATGTGAGCTCTGAACAGATGGTTCCTGAAGATTCAGATCAAAAAGAGTTTCTGCAGGTTCTGAGTTCCTCGATCTGGTTCTGTCTGGTTCTTTTAGGGTCTGTTTGGTTCTGTTAGGTTCTGTCTGGTTCTGGTCACACATTAAACCTGCAGTTCTTGTAGCTACATTTAGAACAAACACTTCCTGTCAGTGAGTCAACGAGCAGCTGCCGTCACTGATAACAACCCCTGAAACATATCAACAGGTCCCTGTCCTCTGTCCTCTGTCTGTCCTCTGTCCTCTGTTTGTCCTCCTGTCCTCTGTTTGTCCTCCTGTCCTCTGTCCTCTGTCTGTCCTCTGTCCTCTGTCTGTCCTGCTGTCTGTCCTCTGTCTGTCCTCCGTCCTGCCTTCTGTTCTTAGTCCTGACTTCTGTCTCCATCCTGCTGTCTGTCCACCATGTCCCTCCCCTCTTCTTACTCAGATGTCCAACAAGTTGTCCTGCTGGTTCCAACGTGAACAATTTCTCTGAAGTTAAATTTAAAAATGAATTTAAATAAATAATCGATGCAGGTTTGGCTAACGCTAACACCGCTAATTCCAGTTCTGCTGCTGTTCATGCTAATACAGCCCAATCTAATGATGCTCATTTTAGTTAGCATAAATGTAGCTAACCTTATGCTATTATTCCATAACACTACTTTTAGCTTTCAGCTCAGTTTCAGCAACATGAATCAGAATCAGAGTTCCTGAATTATCCTGATAAAATGTTAGAAATAAGAACTTGTTTCGTTTTATTGTTTCTGATCTAAGACGTTACTTAATCACAAACTTGTCTTTTTTTGCAAAGTCACAGATTTCAGATTTTAAAGACATAAATCATCAGAGATGTTTTTAAATTTAGTATTTTAGCCTGAAACCAAGCTGATGATTCAGAAATAAACAGGAAGCTGTGAGATTTAAATCAGTTTTATTTGTTGGTTTTTCTGCTGCAGCGACGCTCATCACTCTGACACCTCCTGCCTTTTGTTCCCGCCTCTCAGAGGCTCGGTCCGCCGCCCCTCCTCCACCGCACCGTGTGTGTGTGTGTGTGTGTGTCTGTGTGTGTGTGTGTGTGTGTGTGTGTNGTGTGTGTGTGTGTGTGTGTGTGTGTGTGTGTGTGTGTGTGTGTGTGTGTGTGGGATGCGCTCGCCGGTGAACAGGTGTTTCTTGCTCTCAGCCGGAGCTCCAGGCAGGCAGCAGATAGTCGCTCGCTCAGACCCAGGACTGAGACTCTGGTCTTGGGGGGAGCTGCTCCTCCTCCTCCTCCTCCACCAGAGGAGACGACGATCCGATGATCCGGTCCTCAGCAGAACCCGGTTCTGCCGGACGGCTTCGGTCAGAGAGGCTTTAACCCGGCAGAGGATCCTCGGCTGCTGCTCTGTGAGTATCCGAGCGACCGCAGAAGTTCTGGTCGGATCCGAACGGACAACTTTAGAGCCGGAGTTCTGATCCGACAGGTGTCTGCTGTCAGGCTGGAGTTCTGCTGCAGCCCAGCAGGACGTCGGGCTGCACCGCTTGTTAAGATCTGTGATGAATGGTTCTGGTTCTGGTTCTGGTTTAGGTCATTTGCAGATAATTGTGTGTTTTAGTGTCGGTGGAACCTGCTGGAACTTTCTGTGGTTTTGGACCCGGTTCTGGAGGCACCGGGCTGACTCTCCTCTCTCTTGTGTTTGTGCATCAGGTCGGACAGTAAGATCGCCCGCCTGGCCCAGAAGTGGAACCACAGGTCCGTGGGAGATGTTCTGATTCGAGACCCGAAGCCCCTGTACCACACGGGACCACCTCGATCCTCCCTGAGCCTGGACAGGTGAGCTCACACACCTTTTAACATGCTGGTTCTGACGGAACCGGTGTCACAGAGCTCGGTCCGGTTCGGGTTTTTTACTGGAGCTAAAACAGAACCAGCACCGCAAAGTTCTGGTTGTTTCTGATCAAACACAAACATCTGCAGACAGAACACGATGTTCTGTTCAGAATGACACGGGTTCTGCTGGGTCTGAGTTGGGTCGCTGGTTCTGACTTAAGGAGGGGTTTGACCCGCTGCTCTTTACAGAAACTTTCTCCACAGAAGGACTGAGTTCTGGAGACCGGATCGGCCGCTCCAGAACTTTAATATTCAGGTTTTGTTGACTTGGGTCACGGCGGTCCCCACAGGTACGGATCCTGTTTTTGGGTCGGGGTTGGGCTGTAGAAATGAATGAAAAAGTCCTCTTGAGGATAGAAACCCTTAACTGTGTGTGAGAGAGGAATCATCATCAGGTCCTGGTTATATCATCGGTTAACCTGGTAAAGATTAGTTAACTTGTTCTGGTTGATAAAACACTCATCTGATATAAATCACACATCTTTTTTATTAAAGATGTGTTTTTACAGATTGTTTATTTACAAGCAGGTTTAGTTATTTGAAGCATAAACAGCAATTTATCTGAAAATCAAATAAAAGATAAGATAAGATAAAACTTTATTGATCCCACAGGGGGGAAATTTGCACATTTTAACACACAGCTTAATACAGGAGAGGCTGAGAAGAATAATGAAAGATAAATAAAAGATAACAAACAAAAACAACCCCACAATATATACATGTGATATATATTAATGTACATATACCAATGCACATATACACAAATACACAAAAGAAGAATAAAGTTCAAAAACAGAACAAAATTATTTTCTGTTTTATCTTGATTTTAAACCATTTAGTGGAAAATAAATCAGATCTTTCAGGTCTAACAGCTCTGTGTACTTTTTGGTCATTATTTTTTATTGTAAAAACAGATATTAAAATATATATTCTTTAAATTCTTTAAAATATATATTCTATTATTCTATTTTCATTTCCAAAAACAGAAAAAGGCGTGTTTTCTTTTTCTCAAACCAGGAAGTGTAACACTGTTATCAGACCATTTAAGGTGGAGTTAATTAAATAACTTTTTGATAACAGGCAGCTGCCTGTAAATAAGAAAAGCTCAAGTTAACTAGGTTTACATTTATTTAACTGACTGTAGACTGTATTTTTAATTAATATAGCTAGTGTAGCTAATTAAAAAGAAAACATTTATCTAGCGCCACCTTAAATGGTCTGATAACGTGACAAATAAACACCTTTTAATTAATAAATAAACATTAGCTGACTAGTTTGATCAAAACGTGCACAGACCTTTATAGTTTCAGTTTGTTCACTGGTCCATGAGATATTTTGCTAACACACAGACAGTTCCAGGTTCCTGTCATTGTGGCGAATGGTTAGCAGTCAGTGTTATTTTAGTTTTTAGAAAAAGCAGACATGTTTGAATAAATCAGACAGATTAAAAAGATTTTCCTTTTAAAAGCAGCCATAATTTTCTTTTGATTGTCTTAAATGTCAACAAAGCCTTTTGTCGAAGTCGTTTAGCAGAACAAACGGACCCGTTTACCCCGACACCGCTGGGTTTCTGCTCAACACTTTTCTGTTGGCAGTAAAGAACTTTTCAGAGCTTTTCAGGCTTAAAAGGATTTCTTTTGCGCCACAAAAAGCCTTTGACTCTTTACACAAGATTTTTTTTATACTCCGCAGTGAAAATCTAAAATTAAACCTGCATTTATCTGTTAGCTCTGTGGCTGTGAATGGATGTTCTCAGGTAACTCCACAGAATCCAGGTAACCTTGACTGATCCTGTCCTCGGTTCTTTAGGCTCTCTGTGAGCCTTTCACAGATTCTTTCAGAAGGCGGGTCACATCGTGACGAACTCACAGCTGCTTATTACCGTTCATCACTAACTCCATCAGGAACACTGAGACTGAGCAGAACCTACACCAGAGCTGTAGAACCATCTAACAGAACCTGTGGTGCTCACGGGTCAAGAAGTTCTTTGATCCGACTTTGAGTTTTCACACAAAGATTGTTTGTCTGAGTCTTACTTTTTACTCTGTGGTTCTGCCCCTCTTCAACAAGGCATATTACCCAGCATGCGTTTCTTCCCCCTGTGTTTCCATCATGGCCGCCCCCACAGACCCTTCATGACGGCTCTAATCTTTGATGTTCAGGAGGATCAGGGGCTGAATTTATCGGCCGATGATTCCCAACCAGGGGTACGTGTACCCTTTGGGGTACGTAAGCATATTACAGGGGGTACGTGGAAACATTTCCCAGGTGTGTTAAAAAATAAATAAAAATATAACTGATATGTGTAGGGCCCTCTGATTTCCACGATGCGGAAATTGCAGATGGAATCACGGAATTGACACAAAGTGAAATCCAGTATAAAATGCAGAATCTCACAGAATTTGCTAATTTGGGTGAGTTTCTGACATATTTTGGATGCTTTTGCTTCCCTGCTGCCCATTAAAGGGTTTATTTATTTAATTACTTATTCACTTTCAAGGCAACATTTTTATCTTTATGTTTAATTTGAGTTGAAAAGAATAAAATGCCTGAGAATGAAATGTTCTAGGGGGTTAAATAAATAAATTTCATTTAAAAATCAGCTGTTGTACATTATAGTTTTTTTTTTTTTTTGAGAGTCATTACGTTTGACAGAGGGGGGTACTAGTGTATGGCAAAATGGCTCGGGGGGACACAAGTCTAAAGAGGTTGGGAACCACGGGATTACGTCACAGCGCCACGCTGAAAGCTGTCCAAATTTGAAGAGTCTAATTGTGGCCCACAAATGTGTCCTCCGTTTCCACAGTTTTGAGGGACGGGTCCAGTGTATCCACCTCCTCCCACCCTGTCCCATGAGCTATTGCAAGGTGACTGAGAGATCATTTTGTTTGTAATTATGAACAAAGTGAGAGTCAGGAGTACAGTCTAAAAATAAAAATCTGGCTGTAAAAAAATTCAAGTTTAAAGCTGTTGTGTTGTTAAGCTTTTTTCATTTGCATAAACACGTTTTTAATATTCTCATCAGAAACAAACAACCTCGTATGTCGGGTTCCTTAAGTTCTTTATGTATAGCATCTAAGCTAACCTTGTTAATTAATAATAATAATAATAATAATAATAATAATAGTTTTATTTGTATAGCACTTTTCTAAAAACTCAAAGACACTTTATACGACTCAAACATGCTTACAAATAAAACACTTAAGTACATCAACAAAATTAGAAAAGCAACACCCTTAAATGCATAGCACTGGGCATCAAAAATAATAAAAATACAATAAAATAAAAAAAAACAATGAAAATCCTAAAACAGGACATTAATCACACATTAAAAGCAGTTCCAACAAGTTGGGTTTTGATGAGATTTAAATGTGGATAAGTCAGTGAGGCGGTTGGTCAGGGTGGAGGGAGTTGCAGTACTGATTGGTTTTGTGGAAATGTAGAGCTGTACATCGTTGGCATAGCAGTGGATATTATTATTGATACATTCATATTATTTTCAATCTTCATTGCTTCTGTTTAGCATCGTCACTGTTGCTAGTGGACAGGACAAATGCCGGGGTAAGGGTGGGAAAAAAAGCTGAAGGCTAGACGGTCCAAATTCATTCCCACTTTCTTCTGGTCTTTGCATGCAACAAGAGACACGGTCTACGTAGACCGAGTCGACTTCCTGCTGGCTTGAGAGGAGAAAGTCCATGTTTGAATCTTGTGACCAAAGTTGTCTCGGAGGTTTTAAATCTTTGGTGATAAATTGAACATTAGATGTCTGAGGTGTGTTTTAGATTTGCTGTAGATCCAAACCCTCTTAATGCTGTGGGTCCTGAAGTTCTCTGTCATGGAGCTCCATCATGTGTGGCGGTGTCTCACCGACACGCCTCTGACACTCTGACGATGAGGATCTTCATGTGTGAAAACGTTCCTGTCAGTTTTAGTTTGATTGTTTCTGCTCAGCTGGATGTTGGAGCTGAGACGGTTTCGGGTCGGGTCCTCGGTGGTTTGTTTCCTCATCAGGAAGCTGATTAAATCTCCTCGACGCTTATCTTTTCACGCTCCGTCGTGTGCTCAGAAGGATCTGGAGACACTCCTGAAGAGAAGATTTCCACTTCACAGCTTTCTGCTAAAACATCGCATCAACAAGCTAAAGATTCACAGCTCGCCTGCTGCGGAACCGTTTAACTCCGAAGCTCTGAGAGGCCGTCTGGTCTGTTTGGGTTCTGATGTGTCTCCTCGTGATCCTGTCAGAACTGAAACCCACATGTCCTGAAATATCTGGACTGTGTCGCTCAGCTGGTCGGCAGCTCAAACTGTTCTCAGAGCAATCACAGGTGAGGCGGTGAAGTGGTGTTAAAAACAAAAAGTCAGCAGACCACCTCCTTCAAACTACAACCCAGAAATAAAAGTTCTCCCCAGAAAAGATCTTCAGGTCCAGAGAAAAATGTGTTAACAGGTTTAAAATAAACACAGTAAATCTGGAGATCATTGGGTTTTAGATTGTTTTGTGACCATTGTTCTTTTTCAAACCAGAGACACTCAGCTAAACTGATGTCTGGCCTTTAACTGGACCACTCCAGGACCTTTAACTGGTTCTGATTAGAACGGTGGAGTGGTCTTAAACTGGGTGTTTAGAGTCTTTGTCCTGCTGGGAGGTAGACCTCTGTCCTGGTTTCAGATCTCACAAACACTCCAACTGGTTTCCATCAATAGTTTCTCTGTATTTTGTTCCATCTTTTAACTCTGAGCAGTTTCCTCCCATCACGATGCTGCCGACATGGTCCAGACCCTCTTTGAAGAGGGTCTGAGGATGGTCTGAAAGTGGTCTGAATGTCTGAGGATGGTCTAAGAGTCTGAGGATGGTCTGAAAGTCAGGGTTCATGCAGGGTCTTAAAAAGTCTAAAAATTGAAAATCAAAATTTTAGTCCTAAAAAATGTTTAAAAAAAGCCAAGATTTTCATCCAAGGTCTTAAATTTAATTTTGTCAAGTCTTAATTTTTTTAAACTTTCGATCATTCCCGAGAAGTGTTGGCTGCATAAATAAACAAAAAAGTGCCATAATCAGAGGTTGACTGGATCTGTCTTCATTGAAGTGCTTAGTTTCCTATCAGTCATGGTACGTTGTTAACTACAAAATCCTGTGATAACTGCAGGCAAAACATTTCAGTTTACTTCCATGTTTTCGACCTCTTTGATGCTACTGTCATGATTCTTGTTTTTATGGTTCTTTTTGTTAGTATTTTTCAGACTGTTTTTCATTGTTTGGTATTGTCGTGTTTTCTCATTTCCTGTTAGTGTTCTGTTTTCATGTGCCATGTTAACCTCAGTCAGCTTCTTAATGTTTTTCCAGCCTGCCACACTCACCTGTTCATAGTCAGTAATCACCCAGGTGCTTCCACTCCCCAATCGTCCTCTGTAGTGTTTAACCAGTGTCTTGTCTTCATTTCTCCGTTGGATCATTGCCTTTTATGCCTCATCTCTATCCATTGTTATCTTCAGTATTTTGCTGCCACGTCAGCCTTTTTCTTTTGTTATTTAATAAACAAGTTTCTGTTTTTTCATCGAGTCTGCCTGCATTTTGGGTTCAACACAACAAATTCTGACAGCTACAACCCCTTGCATACAGCAGCTTGTTCACCTGCAAAGAAGTTCAGTCATGTCCACTGCTTGTCGTTTAAACATGGGAAAGTGTGTTTTCAATGAAACTTTATCAGTGATTTTTGCACTCTGTTGGAAGCGGTCCACAGCAGTTGATATGAAGGTCTCATAGGTATGAACATTTGATTAAAATAATTTAGTGTTCTTGTATTAAAATTAAATGTTCTTTAATAGCTAAATTGATAGCAATGAAAGGTTTCTATGTTACAATTTCTGAGTTAATGCGTCAGTTTGGTCTTAAATGTCATTCCTAATGTCTTTAAAAGGTCTTAAATTTAACTTACTGAAACCTGCATGAACTCTGGAAAGTTTTTTGAGGATGGTCTGAGAGTCTGAGGATGGTCTAAGGTTCGGAGGATGGTCTGAAAGTGGTCTGAGGGTCTGAGGATGGTCTGAGAGTCTGAGGATGGTCTAAGGTTCGGAGGATGGTCTGAAAGTGGTCTGAGGATGGCCTGAGAGTCTAAGGGTCTGAGGATGGTCTGACGGTCTGAGAATGGTCTAAGGGTATGAGAGTCTGAGGATGTCTGAGTGTATGAGAAGGGTCTGAGGATGGTCTGAGAGTCTGAAAATGGTCTGAGGATGGTCTGAGGGTATGAGAAGGGTCTGAAGATGGTCTTAGAGTGTGAGGATGGTCTAAGGTTCTGGGGATGGTCTAAAAGTGGCCTGAGGGTCTGAGGACGGTCTGAGAGTCTAAGGGTCTGAAGATGGTCTGAGGGTATGAGAAGGGTCTGAAGATGGTCTGAGAGTCTGAGGATGGTCTGAGGGTATGAGAAGGGTCTGAGGATGGTCGTAGAGTCTGAGGATGGTCTGAGAATGGTCTGAGGGTATGAGAAGGGTCTGAAGATGGTCTGAGAGTCTAAGTGTGGTCTAAGAGTCTGAGGATGGTCTGAAAGTATGAGGGTCTGAGTGTGGTCTTAAGAGGTCTTTCTCACCTGGTAATAATTCCACCTGATCACCATCAGAAACATCTCACGTTATCAGATCCATCTTGGACCAAAACATCTTCACCCGTCACTTTCTCAACATGGACTCATGTTGGTCCCTTCAGGACGGCCAGGCCTTCAGTTGTAATGATGCCTTTATATAATTTCAGCTCATTTATAGTTTCTGTCTTATTAACTAACTGCAGGATCCTGAAATGGATCCGACTGATAAAAGCCCTTTAGTATTATTGCTGATCAGTTGCTGTGAACACAGAGAATGAGCCGTTAGCGGCTCCATCACAGAACACTCGTCAGTAATGTGTGTGGCTGCAGCGCCGGCAGGGCCCGGTCTAATAGCTGGAGCGCTGGCACACAGAGCAGAATAAGAGGCAATCAGCAGCAGCAGAGAGCAGAATGTGGCGTCCCGCTGAGCCCAGTGCTCAACAATCAGGTGTGTTTCCTGCAGCCGGCGCCACGTTAGCAGCTGCTTCACACAGTAATGAGTGCGTGAGGAGCTGCAGAACCAGAACCGCAGCCATTTGTCTCATGCACGACCTAATCACAAGAAACAGCAGCCATTAAACTGAGTTAGACTTAAATGGTGCAAATAAAGACACTAAATCTGTTTTTGTTTTGCAGAAAAACTCTAATTATCATCAAGCGGTTGGTGACATTAAAAAGCAACAAATCAGCATTTCTGGAGGGAATCTGGCTGCCCCCTGCAGAGACGTTAAACCTTTTTTAGTTTCTGACTCGTTCAAATGAATTCACTTCTTCACGGAACGTAACCACTGCAGCTGAGCAGAGAGAGGAAAATGTGTAGAAGTTTAATAAAAACAAAATACCTCATGAACATCAGTGTGTCTCATGAGAACCTCTTAACTTCCAGGTGGTTCATGAGGCGGAGCTGGTTCCAAGAGAAATTCTTTACATCCCGAACCCCTAAAACAGGTCTGGGGTCAGAGTCTGTGGGTACCATTAGGAAACAGGCCGGCAGAAATCCAGAATGGCTTAAGTTTTAACTAAATACACAAATACAGGTACAGGTGCAGGTATAGGTGCAGGTGCAGGGACAGGTACAGATAGAGGTCCAGGTACAGATCACCATGTCTGACATCTCTCCCTCCTCCTCCTCAGACGCTTTCCAGGCATCATGACCCAACAGATGCAGAACCTCCAGTTGTCCCAGACCAGGAAGTGTCCCGGTGGGCCGGCCTCGCCCAGCGCTGCGAAGCGCCTCTACCGGAACCTGTCGGAGAAGCTGCGAGGAAGCACATCCTCCTTTGAGGACGCCTACTTCTTCGGGAAGACGGACCGCCTCCGCAAAACCTCGGTGAGCGTGGACATTATTTGATCCTGGTTTGGACATTATTTGTTCCTGGTTTAGACATTATTTGGTCTGTGTTTGGACATTATTTGGTCTGTGTTTTGGATATTATTTGGTCTGTGTTTGGATATTATTTGGCCCTGGTTTAGACATTATTTGATCCTGGTTTGGATATTATTTGGTCTGTGTTTGGATATTATTTGGCCTTGGTTTGGATATGATTTGGCCCTGGTTTGGACATGATTTGATCCTGGTTTGGATATTATTTGATCCTGGTTTGGATATTATTTGATCCTGGTATGGACATTATTTGATCCTGGTTTGGATATTATTTGATCCTGGTATGGACATTATTTGATCCTGGTATGGAC
>NW_013952766.1:346711-347721 GCF_001266775.1 Austrofundulus limnaeus | reverse complement strand
GTGTTTGGACATTATTTGGTCTGTGTTTTGGATATTATTTGGTCTGTGTTTGGATATTATTTGGCCCTGGTTTAGACATTATTTGATCCTGGTTTGGACATTATTTGTTCCTGGTTTAGACATTATTTGGTCTGTGTTTGGACATTATTTGGTCTGTGTTTTGGATATTATTTGGTCTGTGTTTGGATATTATTTGGCCCTGGTTTAGACATTATTTGATCCTGGTTTGGATATTATTTGGTCTGTGTTTGGATATTATTTGGCCTTGGTTTGGATATGATTTGGCCCTGGTTTGGACATGATTTGATCCTGGTTTGGATATTATTTGATCCTGGTTTGGATATTATTTGATCCTGGTATGGACATTATTTGATCCTGGTATGGACATTATTTGATCCTGGTTTGGACATTATTTGATCCTGGTTTGGACATTATTTGATCCTGGTTTGGACATTATTTGATCCTGGTATGGACATTATTTGTCCCTGGTTTGGACATTATTTGATCCTGGTTTGAACATTATTCGGTCTGTGTTTGGACATTATTTGTCCCTGGTTTGATGTATTTTGGACACTTTATAGACACAGTACGCGGCTGCGGAGTGTCTCGTCTCTCAGCCTGAAGAATCAATAAATATCTGGTTTGTTGTCTCTGATCGTGTTAGCACCGATGTCTTCAGATGGTGAACTCTCGTCTGTTACAGCTTTAATTAAATCTGTCAGTTGTCTCCTCAGGCTGTTCATGAACACACTCTGGTCTCTCCTCAGCTGAGGGACTTGATCAGAACCAGGGTTTGGTGCCTTGCTCGACGGCACTGCGGCTCTTTGTTTGTCTGTGAAGCAGCTCTTCTGTCTCTGAGTTGCTACCATCATCATCCTCATCATCACAGCCTTCCTCCTGCTGCCCTGTGAACATTTGTTCGCTGACACTCATCGTGTGTGTCGGGTCACGCTGTGTGTGTGTGTGTGTGTGTGTGTGTGTGTGTGTGTGTGTGTGTGTGTGTGTGTGTG
>NW_013952766.1:338485-344146 GCF_001266775.1 Austrofundulus limnaeus | reverse complement strand
GTGTGTGTGTGTGTGTGTGTGTGTGTCTGTGTTTCCTTTTACTCGTAGAGGCATTTGTCTTAAATTTTAATTATATTTACATGTGTTGTTTTTTATATTTTACCTTATGCGTTGTTATGCAAAAAAGGTGGGCGGTCCTTCTTGGGTCAGCTCCTCTACTATTGGTCAAGAGACAGGAAGTAGCAGGATGCATGCCTACCCTGCACTCTACAAAGCTAACCCAGACACATCTATGGAGACCAGTCAGTGCTTAAATCACAGTCTCTGATGGAGACAGTGGTGGTTCAGTGTCTTGCCCAGGGACACTTTGACATGTGACTGAGTAGTGGGGGAATTGAACCCCTAACCACACAGCCACAGTAATGCTATTTACTAAAATTAAACCCCAGTTTTTGGTTTTGGTCAAGTCTGATTGCTTCAACCTGGTTAAAAAATGTTTAAATAATAAAAATAATGACACACAAACAGAAAATAAAAATAATTCATGATGTGAAGGTCACTCTTTATGGTTTGGATCCAGGTTCTGTCGACGGAAAGTTGACAAAACTTTCATCTTTGAATGCTTTCATGCTTTACCTCAAAAGGTTTCTGGCAGTTGCTGTGGAAACGCCTCACCAAGGTTAAAGTAGTAAAACCTGGTTGTGTTTTTTTCACACCCTGTGACCTGAGTTTGATAACAAAGATCCGTGGTTCAGACAGAGTCTCACTCCTCCTCACTTCCAAACACCCCGGTGCGTTTCCTGCCTCCAGCTGTAAATAAAACCCGGTTTCTGTTGTAGTTGTGAGCGTGGAGAGTCGGGAGGCTCACCTGAGCGCCCTGGTGGTGGAGGCGGAGCGTCGGGCGGCCGACTTGGCGGCCCAGGCTCAGAGGGACGGCCTCTCTCTGGAAGCCTGCCACAAAGACAAGCAGCTGAGGACGTGGGAGTGGAGGAGCAAGCTGTACAAGCGCATGAGGACCGGCTTCCAGCACGCACGTGAGTCGCCTGGGATTTCCTCACCTGCGCGGGTTGTTTTCACTCTGACCCGTCACCTGTCTGCGCCCCTGCTCAGGTGCCCCGGAGGCCCCGACGATGGTCCGTCTGAGCGTGAGCAGCAGCACCACGCTGACCGTCAGCTTCCAGGAGCCGCAGAGTCTGAACTCCACCGTGGTCACCAAATACAGAGGTGAGGTCCGAGGATGATGATGTCATCACCTGAGGAGGAAGTATTGATCTGCAGCATCTTTAACCCGGTTCTGGTTCTGGTTCTGTTTCTGTCTGCAGTGGAGTGGAGCTGCCTAAAGGATTTCTCTCTGCTCGCCGGTGACATGGTTCTGGACAATCTGCAGAACCTGAAGTGCACCATCAGCAGCCTCACAACGGTAACACACTGAGACGCACACTTCAGCTGGGCAAAGGTTCTGTCGGATCAGAACCAACAGTTATTACGCTCAGCAGAAACGGGCCCCTTCATTGTTTTCTGGTGGTTCTGGTGTTTCAGGGTCGGCTCTACTACGTGCGGGTGTCAGCGTACAACATGAAGGGCTGGGGTCCGCCCGCCTCCTCGCTGCCTCCATCTGCAGCTCCGTCCAGTAAGTTCACATTCATCTGACCCACCAGAACTCATTCTGACCCACCAGAACCAGGTCTGACAGTGAAGACTCTGAGCAAACAGCAGCCTCACATTATCCCAATAGTTTCATTTCCTTTAACGTGGACCTGGACAAGGTTCTGTTCTGATGGTCTCTGATTCCCCGTGCAGCTCTCGGATCCAGAACCGGCTCTGTGGACTGTGAGAGTTCTGTCTGAAGGTGTTTTTGTGTGGCGTCAGCAGCAACGTGTTCTGTTCTCGGGTCCTCGAGGTGGAACATCGGTTCCAGCTCTCCGTCACGACTCCCTTTTTTCTTTCTGAGCGCTCGGCCTTGAGCTGCCAGCACGCGCGCGTGTGTGTGTGCGAGTGTGTGTTTGAGCGGCAGAGTGTGTGTTTGAGCGGCAGAGTGTGTGTTTGAGCGGCAGAGTGTGTGTTTGAGCGGCAGAGTGTGTGTGGGCGTCTGTTTTAAATAAGCAGAGTGAAAACGACCCAGAGGTCTGAATTAATGAGTTCTAACAGATTTTTCCTCTCAGACGCGTCGATCCGCTTTTGCACCTCGAAAACCAGAACAATTGGGTCCAGAGTGGCCCGGTCCGGTTCTGGCTTTATGGTTTAAATTTTATTTTTAAAAACAGTAGCATTTGTGCAATTCTTCAAAAAAAAAGAGAAAGAAAAAACAACGAGTCAGCGTTTAGTGTTTTATAATCTGAATGCTGCAGACTTTATGCTTTTTCAGCCATTTTTCTATCAAAACTTTAGTTTTTTATAATTAGATATAGAAATACATTAAATTGCATGTCCTTCAAATAAATAAAGTCTAAGAAAACATCTTATATTTAAGAAATTCAGCAGAATACACAGGATTATATTCATTTTGTTACATAACTGGCATATTTTCATTTGAACTTTGCTCAGACAAAGTGAAACAGGAAGTGACATCAAATGGGAACTCGTTAAGAAAGAAAACTCTTTGGTCTTTGTTTATTGAAACAATATTATTTGAACTCTGACTCTTTATCTCTATGATAGACTCAAAATAATCAAAAGAAACATCAGCTACTTTACGTTTTTAGCTGCATTTCCGTTGACCATGAAAATGCGCAAATTGGAATTTCGAAAATAAATTTGCTTAATGGAAACACGTCAATTTCGAAAAAAAAAATCTTTTTTTTTTTGACAAAATGTTTTTGCACTAGGATGAGGTGGTTTTTTTGGCCACGTCGGAATTAGTGTGTTTCGCAAAACTAAAATGGAAACACTTTTTTCGAGAGTCACGTGATCAACAACCGGCTGTTTCTACTGGCGAAAAGAAGACAGGAAGTAGAAGTAGTAGTAAAGTCACCGACTAAAATTTCCCAAAAACACCGCATACGTAGCCGCTAAACTGCTAAACTGGCATTAGCATGTCACTCGAAAGCCTCGATAAGACGCCGACGTCTCCTCTGATGATGAGCGCTAGTGTCGTGGTAGCAATATGCATGTGTTTACATCCGTTGCTGTCATGTTTGTAATGGCTTATCACGAGAACAAATGTATTCACGCTTGACTTTAATAGCATTTCTTACATAATGGAAACACCGCAGTTGAGAAACTGTGTTTTTTCGACATTGACGGAATATCGACAGTTTTGCGAACATTTGCAATGGAAACTCAGCTTGTGTCATTAGTTATTGTAGCAACGCTCTGTTTACATGCTGACATTCCCCTCATGACATCACTTCCTGTTACTTCACGTGCGAATATCTCAACAACTGTTCATCTCAGTGTTGTGAAATTTGTTTTGCAATAAGTTATTAATGTTATCTTTCCAAAAATGCTTTCATGTATATTACAGAAATTTGATGTCATGGGTACTTTAAGACATAACGTTCTGTGTGCGATCTGCTTCAGTGTAGTTCTAGTAATACTGTAGCTGCTAATGCTAATGCTTTTAGCTAGTGTTTGGCTATTTTGTCTTTCAGCTGATTTTCTGTTTTTTGTTTTCAGTCTTTCAGCTGTTTCCGCAGAGAATCAACTTGTTTTTTTCTTTTTTTGTCAGACTGGAGGGAGAGCGACGGCCGGGATCCCAGGAGGCGGGGCCACATCGAGGCCATGGAGCGCCTGCTGCAGCAGGTCCGGGCGACCCACACACACTACTGCTGTGGAGGTGAGGGGTTCAGATAGCAAGCACTCGTGCAGAACCAGTTCTTCGGATTCTTCAGTTTGTTTACAGGAGGGTAATTATGGGATGGAAATAAATTGTCCAGAGTAGAATGTGGCTGAAGTTTGGAGATAGGCATCGCTGAGGGACCGATGAGGAATGAAGGAGATAACGTTCAGAAACTCGAACCCTCTGACCTGAAACTACAGGAGTCAGAATGGTTCCATCAAAGTTCTTCTAACTTCCTGTTTGTTGTTCTGCAGACCCGTCGAAGCTGCAGAACCCCATCAGGAAGCAGTCTGTCTCCAGAAGCCTCAAACATCTCTTCAACTCCAACAAGTTCGTGAAAACATTGAAAAGGTTGGTTTTAGGTTCTACTGCAGGATTGTTACCGAACTGGGTCAGAAACGGTTCTGAGTCTGGTCTGTATGGACCGTATCTCCGTGTGCAGGGGGATCTACTTGGCTGCCGTCTTCTACCATAAGGACAGTTTACTGGTGACGGCCGAGGACCAGATCCCCATCGTGGAGGTGGACGACTCCTACAGCAGCTCGCTCATGCAGGACTTCCTGTGGTTCACAAAGGTACCGCCAAGGACCGCCATGAGGTCCAGACTCACCTCCTCAAACCAAACACACAGGCCTCACAGACAGGAAATTACAACTATATTAGAAAAATGTTTATTTTGGAATAATTCAGAGGTTTGATGTTAGCTGAAGTGCTAAGCTGATATTAGCTTGAAACAGCTGAAGTGTTACCTTGATGTTACCTCAGTACCTGGAGTGCTAAGCTAATATTAACTTGAGGTAGCTGTAGTGTTAAGCTGACTTTAGCATGAGTTAGCTGTAGTGCTTAGCTAATGTTAGCTCAGTAGCTGAAGTGCTAAGCTGACATTAGCTTGAGTTAGCTGAAGCGCTAAGCTGGTATTAGCTTGAGTTAGCTGAACTGCTAAGCTGGTATAAGCTTGAGTTAGCTGAAGTGCTAAGTTGACATTAGCTTCAGTTATCTGAATTGCTTAGCTGATATTAGCATGTTAGCTGAAGTGCTATGCTGATATTAACTTGAGTTAGCTGAAGTGCTAAGCTGAAATTAGCTTGAGTTAGCTGAAGTGCTAAGCTGACATTAGCTTGGGTTAGCTGAAGTGCTAAGCTGATATTAGCTTGAGTTAGCTGAAGTGCTAAGCTGACATTAGCACGAGTTAGCTGAACTGCTAAGCTGACATTAGCACAAGTTAGTTGAACTGCTAAGCTGACATTAGCATGAGTTAGCTGAAGTGCTAAGCTGACATTAGCACAAGTTAGCTGAAGTGCTACGCTGATATTAAAGAGTAACTTACCCCAAAATTAACTTTTTTTAGCTGATAAACTGCCTAGAATGTGTCTAAAATGTTATATAGTACTGTTTCTGTGCTAATGTTGATGTTTTTGTGCGTATTTGTTCAAATCTGTAACATTTGGTCTAAAAACGTGTTTTTACTGCTCATATGGGTAGAGCAGTGGTACTGCAGGCTAATTTGCATATTGGTTAACGGCTTTCCACGGTGACGTGTCTTCTCCACGGTTTCGTCACAGCGGCTGTGTTCTGGTATAAAAACCTCTCTCTAAGACACGCCCCTGCAGCAGTCAGAGGGTGGAATAGTTAGCAAGCTTAGCATGATCGTCTGTTGACCTTCAGCCTCAGGTGGGGAGAACTGACTGCTGCGCTGCCCTCTCTTTCTCTCTCCCTCTCTCTCTCTCTCTTCACACACACACACACACACACACACACACACACACACACACACACACACACACACACATCGGGGCTCTCAGCATGCCTGCTGGGATGCTGTCAGCAGTCACATCACCCCCTGCCCTGAGTCCTGACAGATTCATCAGGACCGCAACACACACACATACACACACACACACACACACACACACACACACACACACACACACACACACACACTG
>NW_013952766.1:335322-338475 GCF_001266775.1 Austrofundulus limnaeus | reverse complement strand
AACACAGCGGGGCAGCTGCAGCCCTAACGGACCGAACTTCAGTCAAACAAGATCCAACACTTTTATTCCTGATTTAAACTAGTGATCATGTGAGCAGCTGCAGCTGTATGCTTTTATTTTTTTATGTCAGGCTGTCAGAGCGCTCCACCTCCTCTGTCCGAGGCTGGTGTGGTGTGAAGCAGACTGCTCAGCCGAGGCTGCTGGAGCTTCATGTCCTTCCTGATCGAGGGAGCCAACATGAGTCAGTCCCAGACTGAGCTGACTTGATCAAGTCTCTCTCTGCCTCTGGTGAGGAGGGGGGTGAAAAATCCTCCACCTCAGACCGTTTAGAGATGTAACTATCTGCGTTGCTGTGGTCACTCTCCATGTAGCATTAATTATGCTAATGCTAGCTGTCACGTTCTCTCGTCCTGGCTACACCTCCGCTCTCTAACCCCCCTCCCCTACCCACACCCCCTCCCCTACCCACTTTGATGCATTTTTCAAATTTCGCCTTGGGGCGGAGTTATCTTTTCACGGGAGGGTAAGATACACTTTAACTTGAATTAGCTGAAGTGCTAAACTGACATTAGCTTGAGTTAGCTGAAGTGCTAAGCTGACAGTAGCTTGAGTTAGCTGAAGTGATAAGCTGACATTAGAACGCATTAGCTGAAGTGCTAAGCTGACATTAGAACGCGTTAGCTGAAGTGCTAGGCTGACATTAGCCTGAGTTAGCTGAAGTAATGAACCCACATTGAAAACACTGGCGGTTTTCTCAGGGTTTAAATCTGATTCTCAGTTTTTTTTTTTAAATCTGTTTGTCACATCATGTTTGCTGTCAGGATTTTGCCGCCCTCGTGCAGATTTACAACCATGACATTTAGAAACCAAATATGATGAGTCATGTTTCTGCTGGTTTAAACCTTCAGGACTTTTTAACCTCACATTTATCCAACATTCTCAGCTAAAAACGTCATCAGAAAACTCCTGAAAGGAGATTTATTTTCCCGTTCAGTCTCACTTCACACCAAATATCAGCTCATTTGAACATGTGTTATTAGGAAATCAAGAGATATTTTTTATCTATTGTCGTTTGGAGCATTTAGATGAATTGAAGCTACAAACAACTGCAGCTTTGATGCTCGTGTTGAGTGGAAAGAAACTGTCATTGAACTTTACAGCTCTGCATGAGGAGTGGAAAATTACCAGCATCAAAAGGAGCCTGACTCAGCAGTTTGAGTGTTTATCAAAATGTTTTTATATCTGCTCACGGAGCTGTTTGAATTCAAATCATTACTGAACTTCAAAATGATTTCATGTCAGCTTATTGTTTTGTTCTTCTTCAGGTTTTAATCTGTTTCCACTTCCTGTTTTGTTTCCACTTCCTGTCTTATCAGGAAGTGCAGTACTTCACCTGAACGCAGCATGGCTAACGTCTCCGTGTGTCTCTGCAGCTGTCCTGTATGTGGGAGGACGTCCGGTGGCTCAGGCAGAGCATGTCCGTCTCCATGTCGTCCTCGTCCACGCTGCAGGCTCGACACAAGATGCTGACCGCCACCGGGCAACTGCAGGTGAGCCCCGCCCAACCCGAGTCAGGAACCTGACGAAAACTCTTCATTTTATTAGGCTTTGACTCCGCCCACAGAACCTCCTGGGAACGCATAACCTGGGTCGGGTCCACTATGAGCCCATCAAAGACCGCCACGGAAACGTCCTGCTGGTGACAATCCGAGACACGGAGAGCCAGCATTCGCTGTTCAGCGGGAAGTGGATCCAGGTGACCAAACTGCAGAGCCAGAGGAAGTCCCTGTCCACGCCCGAGGAGCCGTACGCACTCGACATCCTCATCATCACCATGCAGGTTAGGAGGCGGAGCTTAATACTCACTGTGCATGTCAGGAGGTGGAGCATAGAATTAACAGTGCTTGTCAGGGGGTGGAGCAAAGAATTAACAGTGCTTGTCAGGGGGTGGAGCTTAGTACTCACTGTGCTTGTCAGGGGGTGGGGCTAAGAATTAACAGGGCTGGTCAGGGGGTGGAGCTTAGTACTCACTGTGCTTTTCAGGGGGTGGAGCTTAGTGCTCACTGTGCTTGTCAGGGGGTGGGGCTAAGAATTGACAGTGCTTGTCAGGGGATGGAGCTTAGTACTCACTGTGCTTCTCAGGGGGTGGAGCTTAGTACTTATTGTTCTTGTCAGGGGTGGAGCTTAGAATTAACAGTTTTTATCAGGGGGCGGAGCTTAGAATGAACAGTGCTTGTCAGGAGGTGGAGCTTAGTACTCACTGTGCTTGTCATGGGGTGGGGCTAAGAATGAACAGTGCTTGTCAGGGGGTGGGGCTAAGAATGAACAGTGCTTGTCAGGGGGTGGGGTTTAGTACTCACTGTGTAGGTAAGGGGTGTTGGTTCTGTAAAGTCTGACCCATAAAGAGGACCTGATGGTCTTAAGGTTTTTAGGACCTCAGGCTGATATTAAATCTATTTTAGGTTTTAAATCAAACTGTTCTTGTTTCGCTGTCCTGGTTCTGAAGGACATCCTGGCGTACCAGCGCCGCAGCAACCACCGTCTGGTTTCTGGACTCTACCTGGGCTACCTGAAGCTCAGCAGCTCTGTGGACCAGATCAAAGTCCTGGTCTCCCAGCGGACCCCCAACATGCTCTGCCACACCCGCATCCGGGACAACGCCAACGTGTCCAGGTTCTCATACACACAAAACAAGACTCTAACTTAAGTTACCAGATAAGACCAGAAAGGACTGTGATCTGCAGTGAGGGTAGGGAGCAGGTGGAGGAGAGTCTGGAGAGGAGGCGGGAGGTTTTGTTCACATTTGATCAAAAAGTGATGGACGTGTTTGTGTTCCATCAGAGAGGAGTGGGATTGGATCCAAACACTGGCAGCTGTAGGGGACAAAGACCACAGTGAGGAGGACAGTGAAGGGGCGGAGATTCGTGCAGAAAGCCATGCCCCATTACTGTACTACGAGCTGCGAACGGCCATCAAGTCTCTGTTGCAGCACATCAACATCCCTCTGCACCAGGTACGCACACCTGCACCAGTTACGCACACACCTGGTAAATGTGTTTTGGTGTATTAATGTGTATTAATGTGTATTTTGTGTGTGTGTGTGTGTGTGTGTGTGTGTGTGTGTGTGTGTGTGTGTGTGTGTGTGTGTGTGTG
>NW_013952766.1:325634-335259 GCF_001266775.1 Austrofundulus limnaeus | reverse complement strand
GGGTTGGGAACCACTGGATTAATTGATGTTGTGGAATCTGTATTTTTTGTGTGTGTGTGTGTGTGTGTGTGTGTGTGTGTGTGTGTGTGTGTGTTCAGGCCCGTCACTTTCGTCTCTACAGTCAGGAAGTAGTGGAGCTCGGTCACGGCGTCTCCTTCCTGCTGCTGCTGCCGCCTGCTGATGATGTTTGCTCCGCCCCCGGACAGTCCAACCCCTACAGCCCCCTGTCAGGGTTCCTGCACCTGCCGCTGCAGATGTTCGAGCTCGGTACTGACCCGTTACTGATTTACAGCTCTTTCCTCGATTCTACACTCTGCAGAAGTTCTGGTTCTGAGTATCAAACCTCTGAGTCTTTGATGTTGACCCTGAAAGTTTAATGTTGACCCTGAACCTGTAATGTTGACTTGAACTTTTGATGTTGACCCTGAACCTTTGATGTTGACCCTGAACCTTTTGATGTTGACCCTGAACCTTTGATGTTGACCCTGAACTTTTGATGTTGACCCTGAACCTTTGATGTTCACCCTGAACCTTTGATGTTGACCCTGAACCTCTTAATCTTGACCCTGAACCTTTGATGTTGACCCTGAACTTTTGATGTTGACCCTGAACCTTTGATGTTGACCCTGAACCTTTGATGTTGACACTGAACCTCTTAATTTTGACCCTGAACCCTTGATGTTGACCCTGAACTTTTGATGATGACCCTGAACCTTTGATGTTGACCCTGAACTTTTGATGTTGACCCTGAAACTTTGATGTTGACCCTGAACCTTTGATGTTGACCCTGAACTTTTGATGTTGACCCTGAACCTTTAATGTTGACCCTGAACCTTTAATATTGATCCTGAACCTTTAATGTTGACCCTGAACTTTTGATGTTGACCCTGAACCTTTAATGTTGACCCTGAACCTTTAATGTTGATCCTGAACCTTTAATGTTGACCCTGACCTTTTGATGTTGACCCTGAACCTTTTAATCTTTACCCTGAACCTTTAATGTTGACCCTGAACCTTTAATGTTGATCCTGAAACTTTAATGTTGACTTTGAACCTTTGATGTTGACTCTGAACCTTTGATGTTGACTCTGAACCTTTAATGTTGACTTTGAACCTCTGATGTTGACCCTGAACCTTTGATGTTGACTTTGAACCTTTAATGTTGACTTTGAACCTCTGATGTTGACCCTGAACCTTTGATGTTGACCCTGAACCTTGTTTTAGTCTGATCTCTGTCCTGTTCTCTGTCCTCAGTTCATTTCTGCACCTACAAGGAGCGGTTCATCAGTCTGTACTGCCGTCTCTCCTCCGTCCTGGACCTGGACTCCCTCATTACTCAGCAGGCGCTGCGGGAGGCCATCACCGACAGCGAGGTGACCACCGCCAAACATCGACACCAGCTCATCCTGGACTACATCCAGGTGAGAAACACAAGATGTCCGTCAGCTTGTCTGGTGTTTTGTGTCTCTGTTGCCATCGAGACCATCAGTAGTCTACAGTTACGCTTCATTCAGGCCGTCCTCAGAGATGTAGACCAGGTGTCTGTTCAGTTCTGAGTTAAAGCCTCAAACAAAGTGACGTTAATCTGTGAAAAGTTTGTTTTATTAAGCAGTAAAATGTAAATGTCAGCTGCAGATCATCAGTGAGGAGTCGCCGCCGTTAACGGAGGCTGACCACGAACCACGAGTGTCAGACCATCTGTCCGGTTATTTTAAAGCTCCGAGCGCCGTCTGCTCAGAGAAACAGCAAAATCATCCTGATGGCACCACATGGAACCGGGTCAGAACCGACGGCAGATTTTACTAATTAACCTCATGTCAGCTGAACAAACATAAATGTTCAGCGTCTCTAAAAATGAAAGATTTTCAGATTTTTCTCTGATCTGAAGGAAAGATCTGAGAAATAAACCCATCAAAAGTAATGTGCAGGTCCACCGGGCCGTACACCAGTACCAGGCTGCAGGATGTTCAGAGTCAAAAAAAATTCAAACATCTTTTATTACCTGTTAAAAAGGTGCAGCTTTCTTCTTTTCTCAAACAATCAAAGCTTCACTTAAAAAATAAAAACCAGATTCAGGAACAATGAGTCTATGAAACAAACCGGGTCCATCAGAACCTTCTGGACTTTCAGGTCATTTGAATCCATGGAGCCTCAGAAGATAAACTTCAGACTATTTCTGTCAGAAACTAAACTTGTGGTTCTTGGTTTTTATTTAAAAGTAGTAGTTTTTTTTATCCACCGGATCAGATAGATTCCAAACCTGACAGCTCCAGAACTTTTCTTAAAACGAGTTTCTATTATTTTTTTCTGTTTCTATTCTAGTTTCTAACATCAGACCACGGCTCTGAGGTTTTTCTGTCTTTAGAATAACAGAAACTGAAAGATTTTAAGTTTTTTTGGAAGCTTTTTAAGATGAACCTAACCTGGAGATTGTTCAAGTTTAAAGTCCAGGACCCACCGTAGTAACATCCCAAGTGCCCTTGATGGGTAATTAGTAATTACCCATCAAGGGCACTATCCATCAGGTTACCCCCCACCCCCCAAAAAAAGACCCCCACCCAAACCACTACAATTTTGGGATGCATCTAGTAGCATGACATTTATTAGGAATAAAGACTTCTGAGTTCTGGTGCATTTGTGCGTGCGGGGGTCATTATGTTACCGCTATGCGGTATCTAGTTTTTAAAGAATTTCAATTAAACATAGCTGGGATTATTTTTATTTATCTAACATATTTTGTTGGATATATAATTTGAAAACATGGTGGGTTATGGACTTTTAAGTTGTTTGTTTGAATTTGTTTATTAATAAGGGGCAGATAAGATTTTTGTCTTTTTTCAGCACCGCTTTCATTCAGTAATTGATTTACTTTGTTTTTTTTTAATGGACGTTTTGTTGTTTTGATTAATCAAATTAAATCAAATAAAAATCTATGGAGAGAATTCTGTCTCGCAACATAAGTGAGGAACAAGATTTCTGCTCGCTGCTGCGTTCCAGGCTGGAGAAAACCTGGGAAATCTGAGCTTTGCCACATTTACAAGGTAATTGGAAAAATACTTTTCTGACATCACTGAGTTCCAAAAATGTTACATTGATATTATTTTATTGTTAAGTTTTCAAAAACTACTAATAAAATATGTTCCAGTATTTTATATCACATGAAGCCTACAGTCCTCACAAAAAATACAAGAAATTATATATTTCTGCAGTATTTATTGGTAGTTTTTGCAGAGGAAAAAACTGATAAATATGATTCCAGTAGTTTTTGTAAATGAATGTCTTAATAGTTTAACCTTAAAATTACCTTATGACTTCCTGTATTTTTGTGTGGACTGTACATTTGAAGGAAATACTCAAAACTGTATTTTTCTGGTAGTTTTTCCACAAGAAGAAAATGTTAATTTTGTGGAGCTGAAATAAATATTTCTAAATGAGTAGGTTATTCTTTTTTCTGGAAAACCTACCAGGAACATTTATTTTTCCCGGTAATATATGTGTTTGTTCTGATAAATGTTATTTTTTAATTATATTTCAGCCTCAAAGTTCACAAAATGTAAAACATTTGGAACCCAGTAATATAAGTGTATATAATAACCCAGTAAATGTGGTAAAGCTCAGATTTCTCAGCTTTTCACCAGCCTTGAACGCAGCATTACACGTGTGTCAAAAGTGACATTCACAGGCGAACAGATCCGTGCAAATCCAGCATTGTGAGACAGGATTCTGTCCATAATGTCCACGTGGTTCTGAGTCCTCCTGCGTCTCCGCAGCAGTTGGACGAGGTGCGGCGGGACCTCCGGTGGATCACGGACGCCCTGCAGTACGCCCGCTACAAGCAGCCCCACGGCGGCGTGCCCATCACCTGCCTGGTGGACGCCAACGCTCCGGAGAGCGGCTCGGGTCAGCAGAAGACCGACTCCACCTCCTCCAACATGGACTACCTGCCCACGCCGTCTCCGTCCCCGGAGCTTCGCCGGAGTAAAGCCATCAGTGGTGCGTAAGAGCCGAAGGTTTGCGACGGTCCGACCAGAGCCGAGCCTCACTCTGACCTCTGCCCGACAGAGTCTCTGCTGGGTTCTGACGAGGACGGGTCCTCCGAGGTGTTCCTGCCCACGGACAGCGACTACGACTCCAGCGACGCCCTGAGTCCCCGAGAACTGGACCTGCTCTACTCTCCGGCCCCGGACTTCTCCCATCAGGCCGTGCACTCGCTGGGTGGCAGCGCCCCCGATGTCCTGCAGGTCAACGAGCTCAGGTGACTCAGTCTTTACCTGTGTTCCTTCCAACCAGGTGTTCAGACGACTCCAGTGGTTGTCTTCTGGTCTTTTAGGTCAACACAGGACCCGGCCCACCTAGACTGGGTAGACCGGGTCCTTCGAAGGATGCAGCCCCTGAATTTGGACACAGCCATTTTCTCTGTTTCTGCTAGCTGATAGCATTAGCTTCCAACTTTATCAGATCGGTCATTAAAGCAGTGTTTTAAGCCACGCCCACATTACTTCAGAAACCTCCTCCTCCACACAAAATTATGTTTCACTGAGAAACTGGAAACTGTTCAAAAAATTAAAATGGAGATTTTCAAAGTCTCGGTTTCTGGTGGATCCACATGGTGGGAAGGTGCTTTAAAGAAACGCTGACACAGCAGTTTGTTTCAGTGTTTGTTCCATGAAAAGAAATAAATGTTTTTCACATTTTGTAGGTGTTCTGTAGACCAGAGGACGTGTTGCTACGTCTTCATTTCTGAAAAACTGTGTTGAATCCCCGTGAAGCTGCCGAAAACATTTAAACAAATCTGTAATTTGAATCAAAACTGAGTAAAAGTTCAAAATAAAAACTGAGTAGAAGTTTGTCATAAACTGAAAATTAAAATAAATAAAAGCTCTGAGTTCAAAACAAATCTCTGCAGATGTTCAAAATCAAAACTGAGTAGACATTCAAAGCAAAAATTCTGAGTAGATGTTAAAATATATTCAAAAATATGTAATGTGGGCGGAGCCTATATTTGTTTTATAAATGCTTCACATTTTATTGTTAATATATGAAACAGTTTCTGGTTTTTACTCACCAATGGAGTAATCTGATTACAGGGAAGGAGTAATCTGATTGCAGTGAAGGAGTAATCTGATTACAGGGAAGGAGTAATCTGATTRCAGTGAAGGAGTAATCTGATTACTGGGAAGGAGTAATCTGATTACTGGGAAGGAGTAATCTATATACAAAGAGTAATCTGTATACAAAGAGTAATCTGATTACTGGGAAGGAGTAATCTGTATACAAAGAGTAATCTGATTACTGGGAAGGAGTAATCTGTATACAAAGAGTAATCTGATTACTGGGGAGGAGTAATCTGATTACAGTGAAGGAGTAATCTGATTACTGGGGAGGAGTAATCTGATTACAGGGAAGGAGTAATCTGATTAAAGGGAAGGAGTAATCTGAATGCAAAGAGTAATCTGAGTACAGGGGAGGAGTAATCTGATTACTGATGTCTCCCATCAGGTACAGTGTCTGCACACCTGCAGACCCCCTTACACCTGTAAAGGACCCTCTCCTACCCTCCTCCCCCTCCACGGACCTCCTCCTTCCGTCCACCCACCCGCCTGCCCCCCCACCTCGCTCCAGGACCCTCCCCACGTCCCCGTCCCTGCCCCTGTCTCCCAGGTTCTACAAAGACCTCCCCCTGTCCCTCCCCCTCTCCCCAGGTCTGTCTGACACCACTAGGACTCTGGAGGGTCTCTCCCTGTCCAAGGAGGGCCCCG
The DNA here is from genome assembly GCF_001266775.1 of Austrofundulus limnaeus. Lineage (NCBI taxonomy): Eukaryota > Metazoa > Chordata > Actinopteri > Cyprinodontiformes > Rivulidae > Austrofundulus > Austrofundulus limnaeus. The sequence continues at coordinate 329,500 of NW_013952766.1, read as the reverse complement.
CCCCTTTCAGGGCCCTCGCCAACCCCCCTGCCAAGAGAAAACTGCTGTCCAGGAGCCACCGGGGCCAGTACTTCAGCGGGCCCCAGCGCTGGTTGCGGGGCCACAGCGGGGACAGTCTCACCGGGTCCTTGTCTGAGGGGGTTTACACCAAGCAGCTGGACCCCGACCTGACCCCGCCCTCTCCACAGGGCCACACCTTCATTAGCCACGCCTCCTGTGTCCTGGAGAATCGCAAGTCCCGGCACCGGGACCCGCGGCCCCACGTTCGCAGGATCTTCGTGGAGCCCTGCAGGGACCCTTCCCCAGACCACCACGGGGGGCGACGGGAGGGCATCTCGGCCGCAGGGGTGTCTGTGGTCGTGGCGGAGGTGGAGTCTGGAGGGGAGGAGCCAGAGGGAGCCGCCGCCCAGGAAGTGGACTCAGACGAGCAAAGCAACGCGCAGGTGTCGGAAATCCTCAGCAGCACTTTGTAGGAGGAGCCTAGAAAAACCAGGAAGTCTTTAAATCCGACAGAAAACACCTGAAAGGATGTTAAAGCCACTAAAAACATGACCTGGTCAGACCAGAACCCAGTTCCCCGAGTGGAGATCCAAACAGGAGGTTCTGGTCTTCAGCAAAGTCTGGTTCAACCACTGCAAACATTGAATTTAATGGATTTAATTATTAAAAAATTAACCTGTAGAAAATGCAGAAAGGAGTCGAAACACTGGAGCTGATGAGCTACAGGCTAGTCTGAACGCAGCCCAGACCAAAGAGGGTCCAGGACTGTGGGATAAATCTTGTCAGTAGGAACTAAATTTGACAAAGTTATTTTATTGCAGTGATTAATTTGACCTATATGTGGAAAATGTTACATTTACATCACATCATGGATCAGATGCTGCTGCTGACTGATCCATGATGTGATGTAAATGTAACTTTTTCTACATATAGGTCAAATTAATCACTGCAATAAAATAACTTTGTCTGTTTTTGTCACTTTTACAATGGATTGCATCAACTCTGTTACATACAGAAGGGAAACTTCACCAAAGTGAAACATAAATCTGTGGATCTGTGTTTGATTACTCTGCCTGGCTTTCTCAAGGACCAGGATGTGACACAAAAATCTGAATTAATCTGAAAATCTGAAAAGTGAAAGTAGTCAAACTGAATTTTTAATAAACCAAAAAACAGTTTCAAAGCAAATTAATTCAGATACAAAATTTTAAATTCAGTTTCAATTTAGTAAAATTCATTTTCAAACCAATGCGTTCAATTTCAAATTATAAACATTCAGATTCAATTTGAACAATTCAAATTCTATTCCTGCTGACACAAGATTTATCCCATAATGCTCAGACTAGCCTTTAGCTCATCAGTTCTGTCAGAAATTAACCGTTTCTTCTACAGCAGGTAAGATATTGACTCTTCAGATCTACAAGGTATTGGGGGTTTATATCCAGTTTGAATTGGCTCAGTTTAAAATCAATGTCTGATCTTATTGTGAAAATCTGCCTCACATGCTAACGTTTCATCCAATGAAAGGCTTGGATTTGGGTGGAGCTGATGCTGATTGGTTGAACCAGCTGACGAGGTTCCACTTCCTCTTCCTGGCTCTCTCTCTCTCGTCAACAAACTGACCAATCAGAGCAGCGTTTACCCTCTGACCTCCACAGGTTCTGGTTCTGCTCCGCCGAGCCTCAGAACCGATGGCGCCGACTGTTACCCCCACGATGCAACAACAAACCGGACTCGGACCCTGACCCTGACCCTCCAGGACCTTTGCACATGAACCCAGAAGAAGAATCCACTTTGTTTAAAACTGTTTTCTTACAGATGAGTATTTTTGTCGGTCCGTTTCAGCATGAACTGGATGTTTGGCTCGGTTTGTGGCGGTTCGGTCCGTTCCAATGATCTGCCTCAGTCACTCAGACCTCGACACGTGAAGTATTTTTTCTATCCCGCGCTCCGTCAGCATGATGTCGTAAATCCTGGTCTCTGTGTCCCGTTTGTGCCCCGCGGGTCCAGCATGATGATGTCAGGTGGGTTCTGGTTGTCTGTCGGAACCGTTTGTGTTGAGCTTTTCTGTCACACTTCTCTCTCCGGTGTTTCTTTACCGCCGTGCGTTCGAGTCGACAGGAAACAGAAGACCTGAGGGGACAGATTTGTTCTGGACTTTTCAGATTTAAATTAATTTATTTTGAGATTTAAAAGATCAGTTGTCCGCATCAAGTCATGAGCAGTGGAAATAATCATGTGTTGGACTCTTATTGTGAAGGGTTGAAGGAAGTTGAGTTTAGCCATAAAACATTAAACATTTTGGTTTTTATTTTATTCTGAAATAATTAAATTTTAATTTGAATCTTGAAAACTGGAACAGATTTGAGGTCCTCTCAGGGTTTTGTCTCCTGCAGGGCTCCAACACCTCTTGTAGTTTCTGCCTGTTCTTTCTTGGTTTTTGGACCAACTTGCACCAAAACGTTTTGTTTTCTTGGTGTCGTGGAAACCGTTGTTCTGTTTGAGCGTCTGCAGCGTATTTAAAATGTTTTTATTGTTGACACTTCTGGAATAAAAGCTTTGATGACAGGAGGATTTACTCAATCCAGTGGTCCGGTGGTCCGGTCTCTAGAACCTGTGAGGTTCTGAACCCATCAGATTCATTCAGAGGTTTTACCTCCACTTTGTCCCCTCTGTCCCATCAGTCCTATCTGCCTCGTGTCCCATCAGTCTCATGTGTCCCCTCTCCAGGTTTTATCTTAAACTCCAGGTTTTATCTTAAACTCCAGATTTTATCTTAAGGTCCAGGTTTTATCTTTAAACTCCAGATTTTATCTTAAACTCCAGGTTTTATCTTAAACTCCGGATTTTATCTTAAGGTCCAGGTTTTATCTTTAAACTCCAGGTATTATCTCAAAGTCCAGATTTTATCTTAAACTCCGGGTTTTATCTTAAAGTCCAGGTTTTACCTTAAAGTCCGAGTTTTATCGTAAAGTCCAGGTTTTAGCTTTAAACTCCAGGTTTTATCTTAAACTCCCGGTTTTATATTTAAACTCCAGGTTTTATCTTTAAACTCCAGGGTTTTATCTTTAAACTCCAGGTTTTATCTTTAAACTCCAGGGTTTTATCTTTAAACTCCAGGTTTTAGCTTTAAACTCCAGGTTTTATCTTTAAACTCCGGGTTTTATCTTAAACTCCGGGTTTCATCTTAAACTCCGGGTTTTATCTTAAACTCCGGGTTTTGTTTTTAAACTCCAGGTTGTATATTTAAACTCCAGGTTTTAGCTTTAAACTCCGGGTTTTGTTTTTAAACTCCAGGTTTTAGCTTTAAACTCCAGGTTTTGTTTTTAAACTCCAGGTTTTGTTTTTAAACTCCAGGTTGTATATTTAAACTCCAGGTTTTATTTTTAAACTCCAGGTTTTGTTTTTAAACTCCAGGTTGTATATTTAAACTTTGTTTAAACAAACTTTGTTTGTTTACATCAGCTGTTCTGATGTAAACAAACTCTTGGTTCTGTCAAACATTTTAAATGCTGAGTCAGCGTCTGAGCTCAGGATGACTCAGCTACTTTCACATGTTGGCACCTGGAGAACCTGGAGCTGTGGGTCTCAGACCTGTGGCACTAATGGACCCCCATACGTTCGGGACCATCAGAACCAGAGGAGGGGTTTCAGTTCGGATGACATCGGAGCCTGATGAGTATTTGGGTTCTGTCAGAGGCGGGTTCGGTTCAGCTGCAGACAGCATGTGGGACCTGCACGAGTCCCGGACCGGGACCTCTGTCTGAAAGTTCCTGAGAAGTTCCGGACCGGTCTGTGCTGGCCCCTCTTGGATTTATTATTGCGGACATTTGACGGAACCGGACCGGGTCTTACCTGGACTGGAC
>NW_013952766.1:314368-325624 GCF_001266775.1 Austrofundulus limnaeus | reverse complement strand
GACATGGTCCTCCTGCTGGTTCTGGTCCTTCTATCACTGCGGTTCCGAATCCAGGAGAGTTTGGGTCAGCACAAGTTCTTCATGGTCCGTCCGGTACCGAGTGACTCTCTCCCCGTGGAGGGTCCGAAGGAGGACCAGGACCCGATGCTGGACCCGCATGAGAAGAACCTGAACGAGACCGAACTCCGGATCCTGCTTGGGGTCCACTTTAACCCGGACTTCATGTCTGTGACCCACCCAGAGGACCAGGACGAGCCGGAGCTGGGTCCGAACCCCTCTGGACCCATGCCCAAGGAGATCCGAGCCCTGGAGCTGGAGGTCCAGTTCGGCCTGAAGCAGAAACCGAACCGGAAGCTGCGGAGGCGGCTGCAGCACTGGATCTGGACCCACACGCTGTCCGGTTCTGTACGCCTGGACCGACCTGGGCCTCCGGTTCTGGCCCAGGTACCAGAGGACGGGGAGCTGCCAGAGCAAGAGGTCCTGTTCGGTCCCGGAGGGGATGGTCTGCAGGCCGAACCGGGCCACCCACCTGACCCTGCTCAGGTGGTTCTGTCCGCACAGGAAGGTTCTGATGAAGTGCGGCTGGATCCAGGTCCAGTACCCGGTCATCTCCGAGTGCAAGTGTTCCTGTCCAACCTGAGGACCGGAACCAGAACCGGTCCAGTTCTTGTTTACACAGAAAAATACATTTTTTTTTTGTAAAAATAATCAAATAAAAGCTGAAATTCTTTTTAGTGAAAAGTTCTGTTTGGTTCTGTCCGAACTTTAAATATTAATATTTATTTTTATGTAAAATAAATGTAATAAATATTAAAATAAATTCATGTTTTTGACTCCTTTTATTTTATTTTTTGATGTTTCTGTATTATTCTGTATTATTTCTTCAAACAGAACCAGGTCCAGATCAGTTTAGTTCTGTCCGAACCGAGCCACCTGCTGGTGGAAACAGGAACAACACTTTAAAACTTTTATTTCCTTCAAACATGAATTCAAAATAATAAAAAACATTTGTTTTTTACAAATATAAATAAAACACAAACTCCAGAACACTCAGCCGGGTCCAAACGGGTCCGATGAGTTCAGCAAGACCCTCTCTGTGCTGGGGGTTCTGTCGATACAAGAACAAGACTGAGAAAAACCACACGTGATCCAAACGAACGGTTCTGAAGAGTTGAGATAAAATCAGGAGAGGAAGACCGCTCCAAGAGTCCAAAAGAACCTGAGGTACCGGAGAGGTTTAAACAGCTCGTTATCCAACAAACCCAAACTCCAAAAGGTTCTAATCAGACCGGTCCGATAGAACCGCTCCTCACGTATTAAATATTGATCCAGAATCGTTTTGGTTCTGTGTGATCCAGAAACTGATGGATGGAGGTCCAGTGTTGGTTCTGAGACACGGAACACGTCTGTTAAGTGTTCATTAGAACATTTAGAATTTAGGAACCACTTTACAATAAGGCTCCCCTTATAAATAGTTTATAGATGGGTTATTAATTCATCTATAAACACTTTATAAATCATTAATTAAGAACGGGAAAGAGACAACTGTCTGGTTTCTTTCCAAACACAGACAAATCTGTTCGTGTACATATTACTAGGTTTGTAAGCACAACTATATACTGGAAACACATATTTAAAAAAATATTGTACCGTACTACTGAATTATACATATAATAACTGTCAAAGGGAGCCTTATTGTAACATGTAAAACAGTATAATAAGGCTCTGTTATGACATTATTAGTCATTAATAAATAGTGTACTGTTTTACACTTTACAATAAGGCTCCCTTTGATTACTGTGGATATGTATAATGTGGTAATACAGTACAATATATGTAAAATATGTGTTTTCCATAAATAATTGTGCTTACAAGGTAGTAAACTAGTCTGAAATGTTCAACAAAGCACCTTTACATGAAATATATACATGATATTTGACAAGAAACCGGATACTTTTGTCTTTCCTGTCCTTAATTAATGCATAATAAACACTTATTAACGATTTATAAAGTGTCTACAGATGAATTAATGACCCATCTATAAACTATAAGCCATATATAAGGAGAGCCTTACTGTAAAGTCGTACTAAAATTTTAAATTATTTCAGTTTGAGGAAGAAGACAAAGCTCTGCCTCTATTTTGCTTAGGCCCAAAAAGGGGCGGAGCCACTGAAAGAGACACTAGCTGCGTTTCCATTGCAAATATGCGCAAAACTTTGTTGATATTCTGTTAATGTCAAAAAACACAGTTTGGCAACTGCGGTGTTTCCGTTAAGTAAGAAATGTTATTAAAGTCACACATAAATATGTTTGTTCTCGTGATAAGTCCTTACAAACATGGCAGCGATGGATGTAAACACATAGCATGTTGCTACCACGACACTAGCGCTCATCATCAGAGGAGACGTCGGCGTCTTTTATCGAGGCTTTCCAGAGACAAGTCTCTACTTGGGAGCGGCTACGTATGCTGTGTTTTTGGGAAAYTGTAGTCGGAGAGTTTACTATTTTATACTACTTCTGTGATATTACTACTAYTTCTACTTCCTGTTATCTTCTACGTCATCGTCTTTTTCACCAGTAGAAACAGCCGGTTGTTGATCACGTGACTCCTGTGATGTGAAAAAAGTGTTTCCATTGCAGTTTTGTGAAAAACACCAATTTCGATACGGCTGAAATACCACCTCATCCTAGCACAAAAACATTTTGTCGAAAAACAATTTTTTTCGAAATTGACGTGCTTCCATTGAGCAAATTTATTTTTGAAATTCCAATTTGCGTATTTTCATGGTCGATGGAAACGCAGCTACTGACACAATGTTTTCTGTTCTCTAAAATGTTCAATAGAAGGTTCTGATGTGTATTTATGATTATCAGGACTTACTGTTAAAATGATCCAATCAGAAAACATCTACTCTGGCTCCGCCTCCAACAGGTCTGATCATGTTTGTTCCTCTGAAACAAACTCTGATTTGTTGATGAATCCGACCTTTGACCCCGAGTGTGTCGGTTCTGTTGCTGTGGTGTGTTCTTCACGGGCGAGTCTATTGGTGCTGCAGGAACCGGGACCGGCTCCAGATGCTCCAGTCCTGGTTCCTGCACAGCCGCAGGAAGTCCTGTCAGTCTGGTTTCCTGAGTGGGCTCAGGAGGTCTGGTTGGTCCGGGTTCAGTGGTTCCGCGAGCTGAAGAAGCCCACGCTGGTGGGAGACTCCTTCACGGTCACCGTGATGAAGTTGGCCGTGACGTCGGTGACGAAGACGTGCTCCAGGAGGCTCCGGGCCGGCCTCCAGTCCGTCTCCGTGTCCGAGTCGGCGGCGCTGGTGCCGAGGCTGGGCCTGCCGCTGTCGTGGAACACGGCGGCGGCGGTGGCGCTGGCGTGTTCCGACTCGCTGCTGCTGGTCTCATCAGAGTCTCCGGTGCTGAGCTCATTCAGGCTGCGGCTCTGAGAGCTCGGTCCACGTTTGCCCACCTCCCTGCGTCGCCCGGGTTCTGCCGCGCCCCCGACCATCAGAGCGGACCGCTGCCCTCCAGCTGATCCTTTCCCGGGGCCGGAGCCCCGCAGGCCTGGGTTGGCCCCCGGGCCGCCGCTGACGCTCTGCAGGTTGAGGGCCCGGAGGCTCAGCGCCTGGCTGGCCCGGTCTCTGGGAGTTGGGGAGGACGTGGAGGACGGTTTGGAGTAGTTCTGCTGACCTCCCGCTCCATCCTGCCTCCTCTGACCCAGCGGGGGGCGCTGCGGCGCCGCCGGGAAGCCGAGCTGGGCCGAGGCGCTGCCCGGTTTCAGAGCAGACCCTCTAAAGTTGCTTCCTGTCTCTGAGACGGAGCGCCTCAGCTCTGAGCTCTTCTGGGACGGACCGGTCCTGCCGTGGGAGGACGAGGACAAGGAGCGGCCGGTCCAGACGCAGCTCAGAGCGCCGGGTTTGGAGGCGGAACTCTGAGCGAAGGAGCTCTGAGGGGAGGAGGGGCCCTCGTCCCTGGAGGTCCGGGTCAGCCCGGTGTAGGTGAAACTGGCCGGCTGTAGCGGCTTCTTCACGCCGGACCGTGGCTCCTCCCGGAGCGACCTGATTGGCTGATGGTGGCGAGGAAGAGGAGGGCGGGCGGCCTTCAGGTCCGGGTGCAGCGGCTTCCTCCCTCGCTTCTTCTTCCGAGGCGGGTCGGGTTTGGCCAGCAGGATCTGCGGCCTCTTCTGGGGGACCGGGTGAAGACGGGGACTGAGCTTGGCCTTCTTCACGTGTACCTCATCATCATCGTCATCCTCCTCTTCCTCCTCCTCCTCCTCCTCTGAGGAAGAGGAGGGTGACGAGGAGAGGCCGGAGGAGGAAGATGAGCGGCTGGCTGCAGCAGGCGGAGGCTGAGGAGAGAGACGAAGAGCGATGAGATGAGAGGAACAGAACCGACGGGTCCAGTCTGCGCGGTTCTGCTTTTACCAGAATCTTTCTGGGTCGTCCTCTGGGTCGCTTTCCTTTCTTCTGGAACAGCAGCTCCCGGTCCTGTTCCCTGAAAACACAGAAACAAATCACGACTCAGCAGATTTTTTCTGTAAATAAACTAATAACTTTGTTTGTTGTTATTTATTCCGTCAGACTCACATCTTGTGAAACATGGCCAGCAGCCTCGGGTCCAGAATGTTCTCTTCGGGCTCCCAACTGTTGTGCCTGAATATAAAACAAAATACATTTAATAAATGGTTATAAAATAAAGCAAATTTCAAAGTTATGATGGTAATAAAACAAAACTGACTCAGGAACAAAAAATATTTACATAAAAAGAAAACAAAAATCATCTGTTCTATTTAATTTTTAAAATAATTTTATTCTCTTTAAAACAATATGCAGGTGCAAACATTTCTAACTTCCGGTTGATAATGTTTCAGAATCTCTGACGTCATTATTTTAACACAAATATTAACCCAATTGAAGAATGAATTCTGATTAAATTCATGTTTTTAGCGTTCAGTGGCCTGACATCGTCACAACAGTTCTGTCCCGGTTCTGGTTCGGTTAGACGGACTCCACCGGTACCGTCAGCACCGGTCCAGCGCAGGCCCGTCAGCCCGATTCGGGTGTTCCGCTCCCGGCAGCGGGGTAAACACCGGGCCGCCGCGGGCTTTGTTCGGTTAGCCTCGGAGGCTAACAGCTAGCAGCTACTCACTTGGAGGACCAGCCGCTCCATTTCACCAGATACTCGAACTTTCCCTGCGGGGACACACAGAATCAGAACCGGAGAACCGAGCCGGGGCCCCTACCGAACCGCGGGCAGTGGCTGCTTACCTTCCTCTGCCGTTTGCTGAGGATGCACTCTGCATCGAACACCTGACCCACCGTCACCCCCTCCATTACTGCTGCAGGTAGGTTTGAGCCCTGCCGGCCACCGTAGTCCTCTGTTACCGAGCAGAGACCTGGAGACAGAAACTCAACATTATTTTATGTAAAATCTGCTAGTATTTAAACAAAACCTCATGTAAGAAAATATGACAACATGTTTATTTTAATGTTTAATATTTATTTTAGCTTTATCAAATAAAATATATAATTTTTAGGTCAATTTAGGTCATTTTTTCAACTCAATATTTTTAAATGTTTTGTAATTTTCAGACGTTTGATCTCGAGGAGTTTTGTTTTTGATGTTTTCATTTTTACCAGAAATTTTCCAGGAAAATTAAAGCTTATAGCAAAGGCAAACATTAATAATAATAAAAACAATACAATGTTAGACGCTAATTAATGTACATCTTGATATAATATATTTTAATGAAATACAATTTTTTTATAGAACGTGAAATGTATTTAGAATTATTTTTTTTTACTAAATAAATGCTGAAGATTTGCCTTTTCTTCGCCTGTTGGAGGCAGCAGAGAGCTGAGTTCTCTTTAAACCGCCTCAAATGTAAACAGAAGAAAAGCCGAGCGGAACTTTTCTTTCAGGATATTTTGTGTTGAAGGACCGAATAGAGCGCTGCACCGCTGAATGTTTGTTAACAGTTTGTTTAGAGGAGCTCCTCTTCAGAGGTAAAAATGTTTTCCATTGGTTTTGTCTCTCACACCTGAACTGCGTTCATGTTTAGCTTAAATTCGGTGTTTTTTACCTAGAGTTTGGTGCGCATGTGGGATCAGAGCGCATAAACACCGCAGACTCCTAACACTGACCTGCTGAGGTCATATGTGTTAAATGTTCGGTTCGTTTACTTCAATTAAACAGCTGGTTTAGTGTAACTTTAATCTAAATTATCTTGGTTTACGTTAGTTTGTCCTGAAAACTCCAGCAGCTTTATCGAATAAAGAACTCATGTAGAAAAACGTGATAAAATTAGGCTTTACTGTTTTATACTGTCAAACACACACATGTAAACAAAACTAAATACATCATAAGGTTTGTTGATGTTTTTTGTAAATTCGGCTTATAATATTACTGTACAAAATCCTTATTTTTATATATTTAGAGTTTTATTTAAGTGCAAATCTAAATTTTCCAAACTCACCTGCAGATTATTCTCCCTCCCCTCCCTCCTGAGGGTCGTCGGGGTCTTTGTTACCTGGCTGACAGAGCCATGTTTTCTCTTGACCTCTGCACTGTAAACTCATCATGATGTTCTGACAGATGGCTGATTTATTTTCTGCAGGTGAGTCTCAGGTGTGATGTTGCTGCTGCGTCCGTCTCTCTGCTGCCCTTTGACCTCGCCGCTGCTGACTGGATGTGCGCGGACGCTTCGCCGTGCCTCTCCTCGGGCTGAGCTCTTCCTGCGGCGGCGGCCTCCCTCGCGCCTCCTCGCTCGGAGCGGCAGCAGGTGGTCGAGGGGACAGGAGGCGGAGTGGAGGACCAAGAACAAGACGGTGCTGATGTACGTCGCTGCCGCCGGTGTGGGAATGATCGGCCTGACGTACGCCTCCGTGCCTCTCTACCGCCTCTACTGCCAGGTGAGTCTGACACGCAGAAACACGCATACCTGCCCGCCATGGGCTCTCTGACCGCTCTGCTTGTCTGCCAGGCAACGGGGCTGGGCGGCGCGGCGGTGGCCGGTCATGACACCGATCAGGTGGAGACGATGACGCCGATAAAGGAACGCATCATAAAGGTGACCTTCAACGCCGACACGCACGCCACCCTCCAGTGGAACTTCAGGCCACAGCAGACAGAGATCTATGTAAGATCTACTTCCTGCTTCTTCACTTCCTGCTTCTTCACTTCCTGTCAAAGAATCATCCTGAACATCGCTGAGTAACAACTTTCTGCTTTCAGTTGGTTCCAGGTGAGACGGCGCTGGCCTTCTACAGAGCCAAGAACCCCACAGAGAAACCCATCATCGGTATCTCCACCTACAACGTGGTGCCCTTCGAAGCGGGCCAGTACTTCAACAAGATCCAGGTGAGGTTCAGGTGATTCAACAAGATCCAGGTGAGGTTCAGGTGATTCAACAAGATCCAGGTGAGGTTCAGGTACAGGATGTTACCTGTGGAAGCTGCAGCAGGTGTGATGGAAACACGATGTTTAGATCAGACTGCAGAAATATAACTTTAAAATAATCAGGAAGTAGAAACTCAAACAGGAAGTAGAAACTCAAACAGGAAGCAGAAACTCAAACAGGAAGCAGAAACTCAAACAGGAAGCAGAAACTCAAACAGGAAGCAGAAACTCAAACAGGAAGTAGATTTCTGATCTAGATCCAGCCCTACCCTTGAAGCTTCTCCCCTCCATCAGATGAAACCAGAACCTTTCTCTCTCTGCAGTGTTTCTGCTTCGAGGAGCAGCGTCTGAACCCCCACGAGGAGGTGGACATGCCCGTCTTCTTCTACATCGACCCAGAGTTCGACAAGGACCCCAGGATGGCTTGGGTCGACACCATCATTCTGTCCTACACCTTCTTTGAGGCCAAAGAGGGTCAGAACCTTCCTCTGCCCAGGTACAACTGACCCGGGTCCGGCCCAGAGGCTTAGAGAACTGGAGGAGACGGCTGAGCCCATGATCTGGGACCCTCCTCAGACCTGAACCTGCTCCGGTCAGGACAGTCGTCTGCATGAAGTTTTCAGCTCCGTGTTCCTGTCGGACTTTTATTTCAGAACCTAAAATAAAAAGTGTCTGAAGTCGAAGCTCAGAGCTTCACAGAAGAATCCTGAAAAATCTAATCTGAAACTGTTTTAATGCAACAATCAGTTCGATGTAAAAGTATAATTTATGTGAATTTTCTCTGAACAGGAAGTTTCCGCACAGATTCTGAAATGTTTGGGTTTTAGGCGTCCGTCGTGCTGCCTGATGCCTGAGATGAGTAAAAACTGGTTCTAATGAGTCATGAAGCTTTCATCTGAAGATGCCTGAGAGAAAATATGTGATGTTAAAAATAAATATTTCATATTTATTTTTATTAATATTTAACTGAGTCAACGTGTTTCTGCAGATCATTTATTTTCTTATTAAAAACAGATTTAAGGTAAATCAACATGTTTGCTTCAATAATTTTACCCAAATATCCAAAATAATCGGTTTCATATAAAATATGAGAAAGTTTAGAATTATTTTTATTATTCTCTGGATCTAAAAGGTTTTGGATTATTTTACTGAATTTAACCTGCAGGCAGAAAAACAGAAAGGTTCAAATTTATCTGTTTTAAACTCTGTGAGTTTTTATGATGTTTTTTATATTTTTGGTAAAACTTTAAGTCCTGACTGTTTCTCTGCTTTAATTTCTCCCAAAATCAAAAAAGTTAAATTTACCCAAATTTTAAAAACTTTAAACGCAATGAAGAGCTTTACTAGTAAAATAAGACATTTTCAGAGACATTTTGTTTGTTGTTGATGTGAAATAAATAAAAAAAATTAACACTTTATTGTGTCAGTACAAAGTTTGACTAAATGATAAAATATTTACCTAATTTTTCTATTTAGCTTTGGTGTTGAATCACATTTCAGTTCAGAAAATCTGAATATGAGAGGTTTTAGTTTATTGTCTTGTGAGTTTTATTGATTAATCTAATTAAGTTTGTTAGATTTTTAAACAGCCGAATTTCCAACAAAGCTGCTCTCATTCACAATATTTGTGTTTCTGATGTAAAACTAGAATCTACTCTGAAATTTAAAGTTAAAACTTTCTCGTTAAGCTCGCAGTTTAACCTGGACTCACTAACAGAGGTAAATGAAGCGGCTGCGCTGTTCTGATAACATCTGGATTTAACAAATAAATGAAACAATCTAAATCTACTGGTATATAACCTGATAAAAAAGACACCTTTGTGGTGATTTCGGCTTTATTTACATGTGTGAATATTTCTCTAAGACAACATTAGAGGCGACAAAAGTGTAAAATCGGTTTCGGACAGGAAGTCACGGAGGAAGTTTCAGTGAAAAATCATCAAACTTCCTGTTTATAATTTTTTTTAAATGATAACAGAGGAAATTTATTAATATTTAACTATGAGGGGGAAAAAATCGATGAGTTTTGAAGCTGCTGTAAAAAAATAAAAAGATGAAAATAAAAGAGGCAGCAGAGGAGCTTCCGGTCCGGCAGGGGGCGCTGCTCAGAGCTGAAGTGGGTTCTTTTCAGCTGTCAGGAGCAGCTGGACCTCCAGTTCTCTGGTTCTGGACTCTCAGGGTGGATTTAACGAACCAGTCCGGAAACAAACCGGTACCAGACAGCCTGAGCTGTCCCGAACCGCAAGAGCCGGGGAAAGTTCTGAAGCAGGTTGGGTCAGAAACAGAATTTTCTCTTGTTTGTTTTGATCATCATGGAGCAGCAGCAGGCACCTGTTCAGGTGATGTCCGGGAGAAAACCTGAGACGGTTCGGTCCAGGTCCAGGTTTAGGTCCAGACAGAACTCAAATCAAAAGTTAATAAAATTATTTTAAAAGAAGTAATTCAGAAAAAGTTCGTTTAAAGTCATTTTAATTTATTATTAGGTTCTGGTTCTGGGTGGGATGGCTCTGTTTGTATATTTGTGACCCAGCTGGGTTCTGTTTCTGCAGCGGGATGAACCTTCATCACTGCTGGATGATCCAGCTCCTCCTCCTCCTCACCTCCACCTCGGCTCACAGCGACCTCTTCACCTCTGTGGGTGAGTCCAGTCTGCCGGTTCTGTTCTGGCCAGTGGCGCCTGCAGTGGGGGGCGGGCCACTGAGGGGCACTGAACAACCAATATCTATAACTGAACTTTTATTATGTGGTTGTAAAAATGTCAAATTAAAAACAAAGGTAATATAAAGCCATGGATTTTCCAACACATGTTCAGTTTGTAATTTTACAGATAATAATACTGATTTTGTGACATTCAACGACAAAAAAAAAAAAAAAAACTATCTGCACTTCTGCAACAATCCAGTTCTACTGTGTTCTGTATCTGTACACATGGAGTACCATAAGTTGTCTGTACATTCTTACATATTTCAGTGGCATCAAAATGTAATTGTGGGGGGTCTGGGGGTCCTCCCCCACATAATTTTGAAAGGAGTAGACACCATTTCCTGCATTCTGGTGTATTTTTAACAGGTTGTTAAACAGACTTTTACCTACTTAGGAAAACAGTTGATGTGAGTATTCTGTAGGTAAAGTGGGATAAATTTATTTAAGCAACAGAAACAGAGTGAAGTAATGTTTTATGGTAAATGTGCAGGTTCAAATTAATTAAATTTTATGGAAACACTTCCCTTCACAAATGATTGCTGTGATGTCTGTCGTGTGATTTAAATATGTCAAAATATATATTTTAAAGAAATTTACAAGGAACAAGCTTTCTAAATTTTAAAGCCACTTCTTCTGTGTATGATAAAAGTTTTATTTGCTTGTTGATGTTTACTTTTGTGAAGAAAAACTGTAATTATTAAAACCCCAAACTGGAAATAAAGATTAAAACAAACACAATTTAAAAACTAAATCTGCTGTAGTGTTATCCCAAAATTATTTGCTTTTTTAAATTTCATATTAGTTTTAATAAATATGATTTTTGTCTGTAAGAGAAAACTGGAGGACCTGGAGAAAACCCACTCCTGCACAGGGAGAACATGGAAACACAGAACAGAAAGTTGATCAACCTTCCTCTTTAGAGGCAACATGTTGCTCTAACTGTGTCGCCTAATTTTATATTTATTACATAATTATTTAAATGATTTAATTAATATTTGATTTAAAAATATATCTATGAATATAACCTCCCGAGGACCTCCATCTTTATTTGAGAACGTTGGTTACGTATTGTAACCCCAGATTCTATGAGTGTAAGCGCAGCCCTCTAAGGCTATCGCAGATGGGTACCCCCGCGCGCGCGCTCGCGCATTCTGAAGA
>NW_013952766.1:299480-307561 GCF_001266775.1 Austrofundulus limnaeus | reverse complement strand
CCCCTGGCTCTGGCAGTAGCTTTTAGGCGTACCGGTTCTGTGTGTCCCCTCAGGTCAGATGATGGACCTGCTCTTCGTGGAGAAGGACCTGGTGACCTCGCTGAAGGACTACATCAGAGCCGAGGAGGACAGACTGGAGACAATCAGAAGGTCTGCTGCAGAACCTCAGAGTGGGTCGACAGAACCGGTTTCACTGTTCAGATCTCACAGATAATGGTAGTCCTGCAGGTCCGTGTGGATCCACAGGACGTGGGTCTGAGATCAGATAAAAGACAAATCTCAGGATTATTGTTCTGATATCAGTTTGATGAAAACTCCTCGTCAGAAAGAAACAAAAAATAACTTGTTTTATTCTGATGAAACTAAAGAAACGTCTGTTTGTATTCAGATGGGCGGACAAACTGGACCTGCTCTCAGCTGCGGCCCTGCAGGACCCCGAGGGGTTCCTGGGTCACCCGGTGAATGCCTTCAAGCTGATAAAGAGGCTGAACACGGAGTGGGCGGAGCTAGAGAGCCTGGTGCTGACGGACATGTCTGACGGTGAACCACAGCTTGATCGTAATTTAACCACAGCAAAAACAAAATGGCCACCAGGATAAACCTCCCGCCTCTCCTGTTTTCTGACTCAGTGTTCGTCTCCAACCTGACCATCCAGAGGCAGAACTTCCCCAACGACGACGACCAGAGCGGAGCCGCCAGGGCTCTGATGAGGCTGCAGGACACGTACCGGCTGGACACCGAGACCGTGTCCACCGGACTGCTGCCAGGTGAGCCGAGCCGCGGGGGGTGGACTCAGATCATCCTCAGACAGGAAGTGATGACAGAAACAAACGGTATGACAGAAACGTCAAACACAAAAACATAACGTCCCTGTCCTCAGGCTCGTCCCCGCTGGCCTCCATGCGAAGCGTCCTGACCGTAGAAGACTGCTTCGACCTGGGGAAGGTGGCGTACTCGGAGGTGGACTACTACCACACAGAGCTGTGGATGGCTCAGGCCCTGAAGCAGCTGGACCGGGGGGAGACGTCCGGGACTGTGGACGCTGTCTCCATCCTGGACTACCTGAGCTACTCTGTGTACCAGCAGGGGGCGCTGCAGAAGGCACTGGACTTCACCCGGAGGCTGCTGGAGCTCGGTCGGTACCAGCACAAACTCTGTGACAGGCCATTTGAACATTAAATCAGCACATTCCAGATCTCTTTCATTGCTTTATGATGAGTCACTTTAGTTCATTTAGATATCACTAATTATATTTTGATTAGTAAAATACCCATTTGAGATTTCTCCAATTACACTCTGAGTGGGATATGACGTCAAATTTATCATTAAGTTGTACGGAGGCTCCAATTCACACTATCATAAAGTGTATTTTAAAGAGTCAAACATACAGTTCTAGATATCGCTTAGTTAGTTTTGCAGAGTCATTATTTTCTTTGAAGATATCTCACTTTTTATTCTGGCTAGTCATAAATGGAATTAAAGATATCTTAAATAAATTTGCAGATATCAGGTATAAGATTCTATTGTGCAAATTAAATTGCAAATACCTTGAAAGCAAAAAATGCCTTGAGAAAATCAACTTAGAGATATCTAGAATTGTATTTTTATTGAGTCAAAAGGCTTTTTAAGATATCCAAATGAATTACAGATATGAATATGTTTTCATCTAGACAGTTTTTCTGTTTAATGTCTTGAATAAACATTCTTACTGGTCAAAACATCACAGATTTATGTGACATTTTGGTGGATATTACAGAAAGTCAGTCAAAGCAGATTTTATGTTAAAAATGGCCTGCCATACAAACACAGGGTGTCCCGCAGGGATGAGTCATCGGTCCCTTATTACTGTGATGATGGTTTGGAACCAGTGACTCAGCAGACCCTGGGTTAGAAAAGACAGGCATCGATGCTTGCAGGATTCAGGATTTAGTGTCATAAAAACAGGAAGAGGTTGGAAACTGGAGTTTCAAATTAAAACTCATAGATGCTTTTATAGTGATTTAAAACCTAACCTTAAAAACTTTAAATGGACCTGGTACCACCTAATCCTGGGTCGGTTTGTTTATAGAGATTAGGCCTCCCATCAGAGTGGGGTTGTGTAGAGCAGGTACGATCGGTAAGTGTTTTACCTGCAGCAGAGAGACGAGTCATTGACCTGAGGTTGTGATTCTGCTTGGTTAGACCCGACACACCAGCGAGCCAATGGGAACCTGAAGTACTTTGAGTACCAGCTGTCCAAACAGGAGAAGGAGGAGGACCACCAGGAAGAGGAGGAGGAGCAGCGGAGACGAAGAAGGGAGACCCACAGTCGCCAAGACGACTACCTGCCGGAGCGGAACAAGTACGAGCGACTGTGTCGTGGCGAGGATATCCAGATGGTGAGCGCGCACACACACACAGAGACACACACACACACACACACACACACGCACACGCACAGTGAGGTAAGTTATGCACGTAAATGTGTTAGGTTAACTTATGCACATAAATGTGGCGCGGAGCTAATGCTAATGCTAAGCTAAAACTAAATCTCCATATTTCCAGGTACCAGCTAGGGTTGAGCAAAATCAGATTGTGAAATTAATCGTCAGAAAATTTGTCACCGATTAATTTTAGGCACTTGGTCATGACTGGGATTATTGACTTGTATAAATCACTGTGGTGTTAGGCTAAGGCTAATGCTAACATGGAGCTAACACATAGCTAATGCAGTTAACATTAACACTACATACCAGTTATTATTTAGCACTTGGTCATGACTGTGATATGTAGTCGCTACACTAATGCTAACACAGAGCTAAGGCTAATGCTAACATGGAGCTAACACATAGCTAATGCAGTTAACATTAACACTACATACCAGTTAATATTRGGCACTTGGTCATGACTGTGATATGTAGTCGCTACACCAATGCTAATGTGGAGCTAAGACAGAGCTAATGCTAAGTTAACATTAATACTACATACCAGTTAATATTAGGCACTTGGTCATGACTGCAATATGTAGTCGCTACACTAATGCTAACGCGGAGCTAATGCTAATGTGGAGCTAACACATAGCTAATGCTTACATTAATACTACAAACCACTTAATATTAGGCACTTGGTCATGACTCCGATATGTAATCGCTACACTAATGCTAACGCGGAGCTAATGCTAATGCTTACATTAATACTACAAACCACTTAATATTAGGCACTTGGTCATGACTCCGATATGTAGTCGCTACACTAATGCTAACATGGAGCTAATGCAAACATGGAGCTAACACATAGCTAATACTTACATTAACACTACATACCAGTTAATATTAGGCACTTGGGCATGACTGCTATATGTAGTTGCTACACTAATGCCAATGTGGAGCTAAGGCTAATGCTAACGTGGAGCTAACACAGAGCTAATGCTGTTAACATTAGCACTAAATACCAGTTATTATTTAGCACTTGGTTATGACTGCGATATGTAGTTGCTACACTAATGCTAACGCAGAGCTAATGCTAACACTAACGTGGAACTAACACATAGAAAATGCTTACATTAACACTACATACCAGTTAATATTAGGCACTTGGTCATGACTGCGATATGTAGTCGCTACACTAATGCTAACGCATAGCTAATGCTAATGCTAAGCTATTACTAACCCTCCCTAGAGTCAAAGACATGGAAGTGCTGTCATCATCAGGTAAATGCCACAATCAATCCAACCCTAAACCACACACACACATGTCTGTCTTTTGACCTCACAGATGCTTTAGGCTCCGCCTTCTTCCCCATCAGACTCCTTGCAGATGGAGCCGCCTTTTCTGCCGCTACCACGACAACGGGCGCCACCCGAGGTTCGTGATCGGGCCGGTGAAGCAGGAAGACGAGTGGGACCGCCCCCACATCGTCCGGTACCATGACATCGTGTCGGAGAAGGAGATGGAGAAGGTGAAGGAGCTCGCCAAGCCCCGGGTGAGACGGTGTTTACACCCTCTGTTAGCAAAATATCATCAAGCAGTGGGCACATTCATGGACCTCGTTCTGTCAGTACCATCCTGAGTCCATAAAGACCTGTCCCTGTCTTGTGTTTCCTGTCTTTGAATCCTGTCCAACCCCATGGACGGACAATCAGTTGAGACGAGCAACGGTTCATGACCCTCAGACAGGAAGACTCACCACAGCTCATTACAGAGTGTCCAAGAGGTGAGAGACACTTGGACACTGATGCAACCTCTGTATCGGGACATGGACATGAAGACTGGTAACCTGAACTGACCACGACTCTATCCTCTGTCCATCAGCGCTTGGCTCGGGGCGTTTGAACATCCGGTTGTGGATCAAATCAACCAGAGGATCCAAGACGTGACGGGTCTGGATGTCAGCACCGCAGAGGACCTGCAGGTAACGTCTCACCTGACCGATTAAAGACACCTGTCCTCTCTGATTAGATATGAAGTGTGTTTGTTT
Organism: Austrofundulus limnaeus; assembly: GCF_001266775.1. Lineage (NCBI taxonomy): Eukaryota > Metazoa > Chordata > Actinopteri > Cyprinodontiformes > Rivulidae > Austrofundulus > Austrofundulus limnaeus. Next base: position 303,105 of record NW_013952766.1, on the reverse strand, counting down.
GTTTGTTTGTTTGTTTGTTTGTTTGTTTGTTTGTTTGTTTGTTTGTTTGTTTGTTTATTTATTTATTTATTTATTTATTTAACCTTTATATATCCTGGCAGGTTCATCACAGAGTTGTTGTTGTTTGTGTTTGATGCAGGTGGCAAACTATGGTGTAGGAGGACAGTATGAACCTCACTACGACTTTGGACGGGTAAATCTGTACTAATAATAATAGTAACAATAATAATAATAATTTCATTTATTTTATTAATTTAATTCAAAACATCAAAATAGATTTCAAGTTGGTCAACTAAATGTGGAGAAGATGTGAGATCATGTATGATGGATGGATGGATGGATGGATGGATGGATGGATGGATGAACAACAAACTCTCCCTGTTCTGGTTCTGTTGCAGAAAGACGAGCCCGACGCCTTTGAAGAGTTGGGAACCGGGAACCGGATCGCCACCTGGCTCCTCTACGTCAGTCCTCTCCTCTGTGTTTGTTTGTTTGTTTGTTTGTTTACTTCCTGTTGACATAACCCGCCACCTCATCCTTCCTGCTGCAGATGAGCGACGTGCAGGCGGGCGGCGCCACAGTCTTCACGGACATCGGCGCTGCCGTTCAGCCAAAAAAGGTGACTGGACCCGCCGGCGCCGGTTAATAAACAGAAACTAAAGTGAAACGTTTGTTTTCAGGAAGTGAAGAGTTTCAAAGTGAAGAAGAAGAAGAAACTGGTCTTTTTTAAACACGTTGACCCAGTCATTAATCAGCTGCTGGTTGCAGGGCTCGGCCGTGTTCTGGTACAACCTGCACCCCAGTGGAGAAGGAGACTATCGGACCCGACACGCCGCCTGTCCGGTTCTGCTGGGAAACAAGTGGGGTGAGTCCAACACACCTGAGAATAACCTGGTTGTGTGTTTGAGATCATGAGGTGCTAGAAGATTCTTTCAGCTGTTGTAGAAGCAGGAGGTCAGAGATTCTCTGAGAACAGATTCATCAAACTGAACAGAAACAAGTTCTGTCGTCTTGTTCTACAGTTTCCAACAAGTGGATCCACGAACGAGGACAGGAGTTCAGAAGGCGCTGTGGCCTCCGTGAGACCGACTGACCCCAAATGACCCCTGACCTAACCCTCTAAAGCAGGGGTGGGCAATCCTGGTCCTGGGGGGCCGCAGCCTTACATGTTGTTTCTCTGCTCCAACACACCTGATTCAGTCACTGAACTACCTCTTCCAAGTTCTGCAGTATGGAGGACTGACACTGACATAATTAGAAAAAAAAAGCAGAAATACATAAATGAACCTTTAAATAAATAAATTCATTTAAAATGCACCAAATAAATTAAAAAGGAGAACTTTACCTCATGTTTTATATTTTAATTGACCTTCATATTTATTTTTCCAGCTTAGTTCCAATAAATTATATATTTTAACCCAATTAAAATTTTAATTAGGGCTGTCAAATGATTAAAATTTTTAATCTATTTCAAGGTAGCTGTGAATTAATCACGATTAATCACTATTAATCTTAAACTTAATATAAAACTTTATTGCATATTGGTAAAATAAATTACTTGAGTTATTACTACTACATACTACTACTATAGTACTCTATACTATATAAGCCATAAGAAGACAAAAAGAAAAAAACTGTACATAACGTGTTACACCTGGAGTTATTTTTAAACATTATTTATTTACCTTTATTTATCCAGGTAAACTGTTTGAGAACCACTTCTCATTTACAAACATAACCTGGCACTGAGTGCATTGCAATATACAAACCTACATATTCAGCCATAGTAAAGTGATTGTAAATTTTAATCACGATTAAAATTTTTAATCTATGCCCATGCAACACTAAAATTAATCAGAGTTAACTCGATTAATTTCACAGCCCTAATTTTAATGTTTTTTAATATATATTTTACATCATTTTTCCTTTTACTTGTACATGCATTTGTGTCTCTTGAAAGCTTAAATTGAATTATTTTTATAATTTTGTCCAACAAGTCTTTTTATTTCTGTGTTGCATGTTTGTGCTGCTGCAGTTTAGCTGAAAGTTTAGTTAAAAATAAATGCACAGGTAATGTTTTCCTCCTTGCCTTTGTTTTAAACTAAACTTTAAACTCTTAGCTAAACTGAGGTGGCACAAGCATGCAACACTTAGAAATAAAAAGACTTGTTGGACAAAAATATAAAAATAATTAAGCATAAACATTTAAGACACAAATGCATGTAGAAGTAAAAGGAAAAACAATTAATATATATTTAAAAAACAGTAAAATTTCAATTACGTGTTCAAAGATGTAGACTAATTTATTGTCACTAACCTGGAAAAATAAATATGTAAGTCAATTAAAAATAAAACAGGAGATAAAGTTCTCCATTTTAATTTAATTGGTGCATTTTAAGTGTGTTTAATGGTTCATATAATTCTGCTTTTATTTCTAATTATGTTACCTTTGGTCCTCCGTACTGCAGAAGACTGATAATCATCTATTCATTCATATCAGGTGTGTTGGAGCAGAGAAACAAGTAAAACATGCAGGGCTACGGCCCCCCAGGACCAGGACTGACCATGCCTGCTCTAACAGACCCCGTCCCTCTAAATGACCCCTGACCCCATGACTTAGACGTCTTCCTCTGCTTCCTGCTGCTGAACAGAACTTATTGGATCTGACACTGGATTTATCATTGTTGCACTGTATTCTCCCTAAAGGGGGCGGAGCTTCACTGATACATTGCTCCGCCCTGTTTGCTGTAATTGGTTGCGTTTATCAGAGTTAGTAGCTGAAGTTTAGCTGATTCAACCCAACTGTTACAGCAGAACCTTCAGGGTTCTGCAGAGCTTTCTTTGTTCTCCACAACAAACTCCTGCATTTTATTTTGACATCGCGAAGCTGTTGCAACAAAGATGCTCTTATTCTGAAAACTGAATCAGCAGAAATGTTTCTAGTTTATTTAAAAGATAAGAAAATGACCTCATCCTGTTTGTTCCTGTGGTTCCAGCCCAGTTTTCCACCAATACGCTCCGTGTTCCTCTGGATTTGTGTATTTTTCTGTATTTCTTCATATTTCTGCGTATTTCCTGTTTTTCTGTGTATTTTCTGTGTGCTCAGGCTGAAGGTCGTTGACTGCAGGAACAAACAGGTGAACATTTGAACCGCTGATGTAACACTAATCATTCAGCTCCATCAGTTCTGATGCTTTTATTTGAACTGTTTGATCTTAAAACGATATGAAATTAGTTTAACAAACGAGTCGGAGCTCAGATGAAGGAAAACAAGCCTGCTGAGAAATGTTGCTTTAAGGTTCTTAAACACAAAGTTTTAGAGTTTTTATCATGAATCTGCTGAATGTTCTGCTCTGGTGGTACTGGTTCTGAATCATGGCCCTGTTGATCATCTGTAACCTGAGGTTCTGTTACGACGTGTTCCTGATTAGAATTAAAACACTCCTGAAACACAGGCGGATGTTTTTGTCTCGTCTTTTAAAGCACACGTGTCAAAGTCGAGGCTCGCGGGACAAATGTGGTGGATTGGTCAAGTTATTTTCTTTTTTGCTATCCAAAACAGAAAATGAAACTCAAATCATTTTTAAAATTTCGTTCATCCCTTTTTGACACTAAGGAGAAATGC
>NW_013952766.1:295959-298350 GCF_001266775.1 Austrofundulus limnaeus | reverse complement strand
TACTTTGACTTTTAATACTTAACTACAACAAATATCACATACTTTAAGACTTTTACTCAAGTAATATTCCTAAAGGAGACTTTAACTTTTACCAAAGTAATTTTTTGGTAAGATACTTGTACTTTTATTCAAGCATCACTTTGTGGTACTTTATACAACACTGTTTAAATGTGACTGTCATGTTGCTCACAATAGAAAATAAAAAATGTTGTAGATTTGAGCTAATAAATGAAAAATAATCCCAGATTAATAAAAGTTTAATCCAGGACCAGGTGATCAGTTTGACACTGGTGTTCTGTAAACAAACATTTGTATTTTTGTTCTAAACATTCATTTTTCTGAACTTTTTTTATTCTTCAGATAAAAATCAGCAGTTTGATTGACAGGTGCCAGAATCTGGAAGACGCTTCAGTGACGGCAGGTTTGATGAAAGCACCACGGACCGGTTTCTGGTCTCTGCTGGTCTCTTTTGGTCTCTGCTGGTCTCTGCTGGTCTCTGAGGCTCGGCGTGGTGAGTTCAGGTGCAGTGGGACGGCCCGGCGCCGGCCTGGTTATGGATCAGGCAGGTGGTAGTCCGACGGGTGGTTCCCTTCGCGAACGCGTCCAAAACATGCGAGCAGCAGGTCGACGGCTGTGCCGACGGTGGAGCGGACCTCATCCTCGGTCCGGCCCCTCAGAGGGTTCACCTCCACCAGGTCCACCGCCGACAGCAGACCTGAACAGAACCGGGTCTGGACCTCAGTGCTTCCAAAAGACAAACTTAAATAAAAACCTGTTGGAGCGCTGACGGTGCCGTACCTGTCTGACTCAGGTGTTCTGTGATGTAGAGACCCTCCCTGTAGGTCAGGCCTCCCACCACAGGTGTTCCTGTTGCCGGGGTAATGGAGGGGTCGATGGCGTCGATGTCGAAGCTCAGGTGGATCGGTTTCTTCACGCTTTAAAAAAAAAAAACATCCGCGAGTTAAAATAGGAAGTGAAAGCAGCCTGGTTATGAAAGGTTAGGCTCACCTGGAGCACAGGTAGTCACACGTCTCCTCCATGACTCTGGCCACGCCCAGATGGTCCACCTGTGACATGGAGAACACCTTCACCCCCAGTAGCTTCAGGATGTAACTGTGGACACAAAACAACAGGTGGGCAGGTGGAGACAGACAGGTGGGGACAGACAGGTGGGGACAGACAGGTAGAGACAGAGACAGGTGGACTCACTGCTCAGCTGGATCCACGTCTCTCAGACCGATGTAGACCAGGTCCCGGGCTGAGACACACGGCTTCATCCAGGAGAAGTTTGGAAGAGCAGGAACCTGCAGAGACAAAAATCAGAACCATCCTGAACCAGGGGGCGGAGCTTACCTTTCACCTGACCTCATGCAGCAGGTAGGGTAATGTCATGGGGCGGAGCTTATCTTTCACCTGAGCTCATGCAGCAGGTAGTGCGGGGTCAGGGGGAGGAGCTTACTTTTGCCTGAACTTATGCAGCAGGTAGGACAGAGGGCGGAGCTTACCTTCGACCTGAGCTCATGCAGCAGGTAGGGAAGGGGGAGGAGCTTAATTTTGCCTGAGCTCATGTAGCATGTAGGTCAGGGGGCGGAGCTTACCTTCGACCTGAGCTCATGCAGCAGGTAGGTCAGGGGGAGGAGCTTACCTTCGACCTGAGCTCATGCAGCAGGTAGGACATTGGCTGCCCGTGGAGGTTCCCGGTGTAGGAGGTGAGCGGCGTGTTGACATCGGCGTGGGCGTCGACCCACAGGACGCTCAGCGGTCCGACAGCAGCAGAGTGACCGTGGATCGATCCTATGGCGAGACTGAAGACAGAAACCTTTCGTCAGTTTGATCTTTGATTTAAAGAAACGTCTTCAGCCTTTAAAGGACCTGTTGAAGGACACGAGTTCAGAAACAGACAAATCCTTTGTCAAACTGTGTCTCATTGATCGTGTCACTTCCTGTTGACTGACCTGTGGTCCCCTCCCAGCATCACGGCTGTGTGTCCGTCCTTCTTCACCGCCTGCACCGCCTCCGACAGCCTGTGGTTGGCGCTGCCCACGGCCCGAACCCTGCTGGAACCCCGGACCGGCTCGTCCTCTGTCACCTCCTCAAACTCCAGGTTCCCATAATCCTTCACTGCGCAGCCTGGACAGAGACAGATTAACCAGAGGAGTAATTATAACAAGTACAAACAGATTAACTGTACGGTGCTTCCTGTAGATTCCCAGAAGTCCCTGGGGGTGTGAACATTAACCTCCTGTGTTTCAGTTCAGGATGAACTTTAATGAGATGAATTCACTGACCCGTGTGTACCTGTAAACACACACACCTGTACTGTTGGAAGATGAAGGTAATGTTCCTGGAACACACACAAACACACACACACACACACACACACACACACAC
>NW_013952766.1:293624-295074 GCF_001266775.1 Austrofundulus limnaeus | reverse complement strand
GTATTTATGCCTAACCCAGACATTTCCCCCTAAAATTAACCATTGATGGTCTATAGTTAACTCTAACCTGAACCAGAACTAACTCACACCAAACCTCTAAACCAGGGGTGTCAAACTCCAATCCTTGAGGGCCGCTATCCTGCATGTTTTAGAGGTTTTCCAGCTCCAACACACCTGATTCAGTGATTGAATTAACTCTTCAAATTGGGCAGAAGCCTGTTAATCACCCAGCAATCAAAATCAGGTGTGTTGGAGCTGGAAAACCTCTAAAACATGCAGGATAGCGGCCCTCGAGGACTGGAGTTTGACACCCCTGCTAAACCTAACTAGTAAAGCACAGCAGAGCTGAAAACAAAGTGAGGACATTGAAGAGGTCCTCACTTTACATCAAAGACCTCATTTTGATAGTAACTATGGCACAAATGGTCCTCACTCTGTAGTCTAAACAGACACACACACTGTATGTACAGTATGTTTGTGCCTTTGTTTTTGCTACTTGGTGGGGATGATTTTTCAGGAATATGCAGCCTTATGGGGACTGAGTACTCCTTGTGGGGACCAAAGCCCGGTCCTCACAACTTTGGAGGCTGATTTTGGGTGGTGGTGGGGTTAAGACCAAGCTGTGAATTGAGTTTAGGTTAGTTTTAGGGTAAGTGGACAGAGTTAGGATATAAAATTTCCAAAAAAATGAATGGAAGTCCTCACAAGGATAGAGAGACAGTGTAGGTGTGTGTGTGTGTGTGTCTGACTGTGTATTTATAAAACCTATGAGAACGTTACACTCTGACCTCACCACAACATGAACTGAACTTTAACAGAAATATAAATTGATTTGAATCTTATTATTTAAAGTTCCTCTCATGAGAACTGATCTTATCTGCTTCAGGTCCCGCAGGACTCACAGATTTGACAACTTTCAACCAATAAAATCACAAAGACCTGGAACTGAAAAGGTGAAATGGGGCGATTAAAGAATAAAAATTATATTGTGCAAAGAATAAAGAAATAAAGCTACAAATGACTCATCACTGCTTGCGACTTGACTCCTATCATTTGTTGTAAAGAGTCATTCAAAAGATTTGTGAACGGCACATCTGTAACAGGTCACAGTAAATCTGAGTCGTCTGGAGTTTAAGAACTTTGGTACTATTTAATCCAGCGTAGTGATATAAATTAACCAGGGTCGTGACCTGTTGCACTGACAATGTTTGAAACAGAAAGAAGATTTCAGCTGATTCAGTTTACCAGAAACTCATGTGTCCTCAGAATGTCTCTATCTACATGAGGACTGTTTGAGGACATGTCCTGCTGTGTGTCCTCAAGTACCACAAAGTGATACTTGAGTAAAAGTACAAGTATCTTACCCAAAAATGACTTTGGTAAAAGTTAAAGTCTCCTTTAGGAATATTACTTGAGTAAAAGTCTTAAAGTATGTGATATTTGTTGTAGT
>NW_013952766.1:291777-293121 GCF_001266775.1 Austrofundulus limnaeus | reverse complement strand
GGGAAGGGGGAGGAGCTTAATTTTGCCTGAGCTCATGTAGCATGTAGGTCAGGGGGCGGAGCTTACCTTCGACCTGAGCTCATGCAGCAGGTAGGTCAGGGGGAGGAGCTTACCTTCGACCTGAGCTCATGCAGCAGGTAGGTCAGGGGGAGGAGCTTACCTTCGACCTGAGCTCATGCAGCAGGTAGGACATTGGCTGCCCGTGGAGGTTCCCGGTGTAGGAGGTGAGCGGCGTGTTGACATCGGCGTGGGCGTCGACCCACAGGACGCTCAGCGGTCCGACAGCAGCAGAGTGACCGTGGATCGATCCTATGGCGAGACTGAAGACAGAAACCTTTCGTCAGTTTGATCTTTGATTTAAAGAAACGTCTTCAGCCTTTAAAGGACCTGTTGAAGGACACGAGTTCAGAAACAGACAAATCCTTTGTCAAACTGTGTCTCATTGATCGTGTCACTTCCTGTTGACTGACCTGTGGTCCCCTCCCAGCATCACGGCTGTGTGTCCGTCCTTCTTCACCGCCTGCACCGCCTCCGACAGCCTGTGGTTGGCGCTGCCCACGGCCCGAACCCTGCTGGAACCCCGGACCGGCTCGTCCTCTGTCACCTCCTCAAACTCCAGGTTCCCATAATCCTTCACTGCGCAGCCTGGACAGAGACAGATTAACCAGAGGAGTAATTATAACAAGTACAAACAGATTAACTGTACGGTGCTTCCTGTAGATTCCCAGAAGTCCCTGGGGGTGTGAACATTAACCTCCTGTGTTTCAGTTCAGGATGAACTTTAATGAGATGAATTCACTGACCCGTGTGTACCTGTAAACACACACACCTGTACTGTTGGAAGATGAAGGTAATGTTCCTGGAACACACACAAACACACACACACACACACACACACACACACATACACATCCTTGTAATTGCATCAAACTGAGGACATTGTATTGACTTCCATTCATTTTTGTAACTATTTATGTCTAACCCAGACATTTTCCCTAAAACTAACCATTACTGGTCTATAGTTAACCCTAACCTGAACCAAAGCTGAACTCACATCATACCTCTAAACCTAACTAGTAAAATTAACCATTACTGGTCTATAGTTAACCCTAACCTAACCAAAACTTAACTCACATCGTACCTCTAAATCTAACTAGTAAAATTAACCATTACTGGTCTATAGTTAACCCTAACCTAACCAAAACTTAACTCACATCATACCTCTAAAACTAACTAGTAAAATTAACCATTACTGGTCTATAGTTAACCCTAACCTAACCAAAACTTAACTCACATCATACCTCTAAAACTAACTAGTAAAATTAACCATTACTGGTCTATAGT
>NW_013952766.1:290084-291767 GCF_001266775.1 Austrofundulus limnaeus | reverse complement strand
GTTTATATACATATATCAAGGCTGCACAAAGCTTTTCCCCAAAAAGAAAATCTATCTGAGGGCTGCGGCCAAACACTTATGCAAATACTTCTTAAGTACAGTACTTTCATTTTGATGACTATGTCCTGCTGGAGTGTGACATGATTTGTTTGTGTACAAACTAATACACTATCAGAGTTTTATATATTTATACTTCTCATTCAACCACAGTTAAATTCACTCTATCTAGGAGGCTCAGTTTATATGGACAGTTTTTATTTTTTACAACAACAAGCTGCAATGAAAACAAGCAAAAATTAAAAAAAGTAACGACTTTCTACTTCTTGTCTTTTTTAAAAATATAAGAAGAAGTTAAAAGTAGGCAGAAAAATAATTACTCAAGTAAAGTACAGATACCCAATAAATCTACTTAAGTACAGTAACAAAGTATTTGTACTTAGTTACTTTAGAACTCTGGTCCTCAGGACATCTTTACCTGCATGAGGACAGTTTGAGGACATGTGTGTCCTCAGGATCCTGCAGGTTGTGTTTATTATTTGAACAGAACATAAACATGCTGAGTCATGTTTCCATCAGAGCTGAGGACACTGAACTCACCTTCATGGAGTCTGACCTGAGTTTGACCTCTGACCTCTGACGTCTCAGAGTCAATATAAAATAAAATAACTTTCATTTTGTTGTAACCAATAGTTTAAATAATGTTACAAATTAAAGTTTAGTATAAAAACAGGAACCTGAAGAAATGAAACTTAGTTTTTGGATCAGAACCAGATAAAGTTCTGCGTTAGTTTTATTAATTCAGCAGAGAATCGATTAATCAGTTTTATTTATTTTAATGAAGCTCTTTGATGTGCCGCCTCGCAGGAAGTAAAGAAGTAATCAGAGTAAAAGTATCCGGGACAGAATGTCCTCCTGACAGAACCGAACCTCCCGCCGAACTCACCCTGCTGCTGCAGCCGCTGCAGGAGTCCCGCTGCTCGGATCCGGTCCGGTCCAGTCTCCACACCCCCTCTGTGCTGAAACACACACACACACAGGTTAGCTGCACACACACCTGTCCTGTGCCCTGTCCCCCACGTGTCCCCTGTCTGTCCCTCACCTGTCCCTTGGAGAAAGGAGCTCCGATGATGCCCGCGGAGCGCTGAGGAAGAGGAGGAGAGTGATGAAGGCTCCGTTTGACCTGCTGCAGAATCCGCGCGCTCCTCATCCTCATCCTCACTCTGAGCCAGGAGCCCCGCGAGCCGCTCAAGAAGTCCCGTGACGTCAGCAGAGTGGATCGGCTCGTGACGTCATCAGCGGGCAGGTTATGTAACAGCAGGTGGCTGCAGCTGAAACCTGTATATTTTAGCTGTTTATGCATCAAAACCTTCAGGTGGTTCAGAGGATAGCTGCTGACTGTTTATTTCATTTTCCTATTTTTTAAACTTTTATTTATAAATATTTTCTTCGTAGAAACACATTAAATTATCTTCAGTTCCTTTAAAAACATTACCTTCAACACTGGTATAGGAGCCATTTGTAGCTCTGGGTGTTCTGGGTATAGTTTGGGTTCTTATTTTGCTTATAGTTCAGTTTGGTTTGGTGGCAGTGTTTGTTTATTTGGATTGACACTTTGACCTATATTTTTGCTCTACCACTGGTGGCGGTGTGGAGGGAAATCTATATAGGTGGCAAGGTGAGAAG
>NW_013952766.1:281997-283584 GCF_001266775.1 Austrofundulus limnaeus | reverse complement strand
CTGCCATAGACCGCCACTCTGGACTTTGTAATATTTAATAATCAAAAGAATATAATAAATGGGAGTATCCCCAAACAAATCTCCCAGTCTGGACATTAAACTAATTGGAGCGCGTCAAATGCCTGGATTCCCCCGCACCCAGAAGCGACTAAAAGGTTGGATTGGATAGTCGCTACAACTGGTTTCAGCTTCTTTGTTTTGTTTTTAGCCCAAAGTTTTTATTCTGCTACTTTTAGCCAGTGTTTTGCTACTTTTAGCTTTTAGTAAAACTTTTGCAACATAAACTGTGTTTTGTTTTGTATTAGGTATCAGCATCAACAGGAGGCACCTGAACGCGTCACAGGATGAACCTGAACGCGTCACAGCAGCCACCTCAGAAGCCGGATCACAGGAGGTACTTGAGTTCATAAGGAAGCCTGAACGCATCACAGCAGGCAACTGAATGTATCACAAAAGGCACTTGAACGCATCACAGGATTCGTCCTGTGATTCATCACATTTATTATTTATCCTCTCACATAAGTCTTATATTGTGTGTAAAGGACACACTTTTGAATAAATTAGAAGCTATTTCCTGATTTCTAATGTATTTTAACAGGTTGTTAAATATATTTTTACCTACATAAATAAACACCTGATTTAACGATTAGAGAAAGATTCTTCATTAAACTAGTTGCATTGTCCTGTTTTTAAACTCAGTTATAAATCAGATAATTAAATTAATGTGACAAATTATCCCAAACAAGCTTAGAGGAGGTTTTTACATTTATTTAAAAGATTGATATGTGGATGTTTGGAACTGATTAAAAAGCTAATGATGGATGGATTGACAGATTTATTTACTGACCTTTAAATCCCAATTACGAAAACCTATGTCTACCACTTCGTACAAATAAAACTTAAAATTAAAAAAGCCTATCACTTTTATACTGGTCAAAATAAAATGAAATTGTTAATCATGTTATAGATTATCTTTAGATCAATAATTCATTACATTAAGTTCACATAGCTGACTAGAATGTACGTTAATTAACATTTTATTTTTCCTTCACACCTGCCCATCACCTCATCTCTTACCTGAGACCCTCTGTTCTACCTGCTGCCTCTGACTCTCTGTATCCAGTTCTACATCAACAGATAAAGTATCATGTTTTTACTGCCACCTGAATTCAGTCAGCTTTAAAAAGTCAAGAAAATAACATGCAAATCATGAAGCTAGCAGATTAGAGAAATAATCACTGACTTATGAATGAATTATAACAGGGAATCAATAAATATCATCAGAGTGGACCACTCAATCTTAGCATTACAATAAAGTTTAACTGATTAAAAAAAACAACTCAATAATATATAAATGATTGCTAATGTAAGCTGATAGATACAGTGGTTTGCAAAAGTATTCATACCCCTTGAACTTTTCCATATTTTGTCACATTACAACCACAAACATAAATATATTTCACTGGAATTTAATGTGAAAGACCAACACAAAGTGGTATACAATTGTGAAGTGTGTAGAAGATACTCCAACATAACTTCTCATATTTAACCTAATTAATATCGACTAATATTAATATAGTTAATATA
>NW_013952766.1:270259-281007 GCF_001266775.1 Austrofundulus limnaeus | reverse complement strand
TATATTAACTATATTAATATTAGTCGATATTAATTAGGTTAAATATGAGAAGTTATGTTGGAGTATCTTCTACACACTTCACAATTGTATACCACTTTGTGTTGGTCTTTCACATTAAATTCCAGTGAAATATATTTATGTTTGTGGTTGTAATGTGACAAAATATGGAAAAGTTCAAGGGGTATGAATACTTTTGCAAACCACTGTAACTACCAGCAAGCTAACTTTTCATAAGAAAAATAACTGTCCTGTCCTACATTTTGACTTATTTTTAGAATAGATTAGAATGCCTTTATTGTCATTACACATGTGCATAACGATATATATATATAGCCACCCTGGTCCATGGACTGTGTGTTTGGGGGTCTGTAGGGACATGAAGTAACCTCAGAGCTCCACAGTGACCCCTGCTGGTCAGCTGCTGGAATGACATCATTAAAGAAACTCAATCATAGTCATAAAAATATTAACTTTTATTGAAGTTTAACACTTAAAGCATCAGAACAAGAAGTTCTGTTCGTTCCATGTCGGTTCTGTCTCTGTGGGCTGAACATTTCTGTATAACTTGTTAGAAGTAGTTCTGCAGAGGTTCTCCCAGGATGTTCTCCATCTCCTGAACTACCTTCTGGACCTGCTGCTCCACCTCCTCACATTCATCTGAAAAAACAAACAAGACTCAACCTGCGAGAACCAGAACCGCAGCAGCACCTGATCTGTGCTGGACCAGAAGACCTGAACAGAACCGGCTGAACTCACCCTCCATGAGTTCTGCCAAGAACGGGATGGTCTCCGGCAGCAGAACCATGTAGTTCTCCTTTAGCTTGGACGCCAGCTCCATCAGCATGATGAGGGAGGAGAACCGGACCTGAGGAGGAACAAGGAGGAGGAGGAGGAGGAGGAAACCGTTATTGAGGTGTTGATAAAAACGTTCTACATAAAATTAAATATGATCTAAAATAAACGATTCTTTCATTTCTCCAGATTTCAGAACCGACCCAGTCCTTCTGGAACCTTTCAGGTGGTCTCAGAACCTGCTAAGTGGTCTTAGGTCTGGCTCACCTTGGCATCGCTGTGTCTGGTCTTCAGGAGGATCTGGTAGTTCAGAGTTTTCCACTGAGAGTCATCGGCCAGCGCCACAGAGAACTGACCCACGCAGGGAACCAGGTGCTGAGTGACCCGGTTCTGGTAGACCTGCTGCCCACCCAGGCAGTTCTCCAGCTGCGTACAGACACATGATTGGTTAGGTTCTGTTTGTTTCAGCCCCAGACCTGGTCCCGATGAACCTGCAGACATCTCACCTGGTCCACCAGAGGAACCAGCAGGGCCTCGGCCCGGTCCTGGTTCAGGAATTTCTGAGTGTCGTACAGGAAGATCTTCTGGAGACAATCCAGGACCAACTGGAGCAGCAGACAGTTCTTCTCCTCGGACCGGTCCGAGTCAAAGATCAGCTCGTCTGAAACAAACAGGAAGTTAAACAGGAAGTTAAAATAACAAGCAGGAAGTCAAAACAACAAACAGGAAGTCAAAACAAACAGGAAGTTAAACAGGAAGTTAAAATAACAAGCAGGAAGTCAAAACAACAAACAGGAAGTCAAAACANAAAACAACAAACAGGAAGTCAAAACAAACAGGAAGTTAAACAGGAAGTTAAAATAACAAGCAGGAAGTCAAAACAACAAACAGGAAGTCAAAACATCAAACAGGAAGTTAAACAGGAACTCAAAACAATGAGCAGGAAGTCAAAACAAAAAACAGGAAGTCAAAACAACATGCAGGAAGTCAAAACAAAAAACAGGAACTCAAAACATCAAACAGGAAGTTAAACAGGAAGTTAAACAGGAACTCAAAACAATGAGCAGCAAGTCAAAACAAAAAATAGGAAGTCAAAACAACAAGCAGGAAGTCAAAAAAAACAAGCAGAAAGTCAAAACAACAAACAGGAAGTCAAAACAACAAACAGGAAGTTAAACAGGAAGTCAAAACAACAAACAGGAAGTTAATTAGGAAGTCAAAACAATGAGTAGGAAGTCAAAACAAAAACAGGAAGTCAAAACAAGCAGGAAGTCAAAACAAAAAACAGGAAGTCAAAACAAAAGGCAGGAAGTCAAAACAACAAACAGAAAGTCAAAACAACAAACAGGAAGTTAAACAGGAAGTCAAAACAACAAGCAGGAAGTCAACACAACAAGCAGGAAGTCAACACAACAAACAGGAAGTCAAAACATCAAACAGGAAGTTAGATAAACAGGTGGTTAGACAGAAAACAGGAAGTAAAGTCGTGTTCAACTGATCAGAACCAATCAAATCTCTAAACGAGGAGCAGAACTGTGATCGGACCGGTTCTGGAGCTGTTGGTCTGTTTCAGGATGTCTGCGATGGGTTTGACCAGGTTTCCTGCGAACAGGACGAAGAGTCCTTTGAGACGCTCGGCGACGCCGTCACACAGGCGGTAAAACGTCAGGAGACGGTCCTTACTGTCTGACTTACTCCAGTCAAACAGCTGCGGCACAAACAAACAAACAAACACATTAGGTTTGAACATTCTGACGGATCAGTGGAGACTCCATGGCGAGCGTGACCTCTCACCTTGAAGAAAAGGGGTCTGAACGTGACCTCGGACAGTTTCATCACCATGGCGATGAGACAGTCGATGACTCCGCCCTCCACCTGTGAAGTCTTCTGTAGATCACCCTGAGACGAGAGAGAAGAGGTTCAGCTCCAACCTGCTGTTTGTTTGTTTACAGACGGTCTTGCCACCTGGCAGTGCTGGGCCCTGAAGTCCAGCGCGGTGAGGAAGAAGGCGCTGAGCTCTGATTGGTGGAAGCTCAGCTGCTCTTTAGACATGTGACCAATGTGCTCCTTCAGAACGCTCATCAGCGCCCCCAACTGGTCCTGCAGGGGAACAGAATTAGACCTGCTGTCACTGCCGAGTCCTACTAATACTCACAGACCCAGAACTGGATCCAGAACCGGACCCGGTTCCTCACCTTCTTCTCCATCACCATGGTGCTGTAGCACCTGGACAGAGTGGGCAGGAGGACCCTCGGGGGCAGCGTGGAGGCCAGCGTGGTCCTCAGGGAGGAGAGACGAGCGGCCAGCTGAGAGGAGGAAGAGGAGGAGGAGGAAGAGGTCTCTAGGAGACGGGTCAGCCGACACACCTGCAGGAACAGAAAGTGCACAGGTGAGGCTACTGAGCACCTTTTTCTCAATGTGAGTATCACTCAGGTGTGTTACATGAAATACAGGTGTGTTACATGCAGGTACAGTAAGTGTGTGACCTGAAGATAGGTGTGTTACCTGTAAAGCAGGTGTGTTACCTGTGAGTAGGTGTGTGACCTGTAGACAGGTGTGTTACCTGTAGGTATGTGTGTTATCTCTAAAGCAGGTGTGTTACCTGTGAGTAGGTGTATTACATGAAAACAGGTGTGTTATCTGTAAGGCAGGTGTGTTCCCTGCTCACAGGTGCATCACCTAAAGGCAGATGCGCTACCTGTAGGCAGGTGTATTATCTGTTAGGAAGGAGCATTACCTGCATGTATGTGTGTTACCTGTAAGGCAGGTGTGTGACCTGCAGTTAGGTGAGTTACCTGCAGACAGGTGTGTTATCTGCAGGTAGGTGTGTTACCTGCAGACAGGTGTGTTATCTGTAAGGCAGGTGTGTTCTCTGCAGACAGGTGTGTTATCTGTAAGGCAGGTTTGTTACCTGCAGACAGGTGTGTTACCCGTAGACAGGTGTGTTATCTGTAAGGCAGGTTTGTTACCTGCAGACAGGTGTGTTACCTGTAGACAGGTGTGTGACCTGTAGGTAGGTGTGTTACCTGTAGACAGGTGTGTTATCTGTAGACAGGTGTGTTATCTGCAGGTGTGTTATCTGTAAGGCAGGTTTGTTACCTGCAGACAGGTGTGTTATCTGCAGACAGGTGTGTTATCTGTAGACAGGTGTGTTATCTGTAAGGCAGGTTTGTTACCTGTAGACAGGTGTGTTACCTGTAGACAGGTGTGTTACCTGTAGACAGGTGTGTTACCTGTAGACAGGTGTGTTACCTGTAGACAGGTGTGTGTGACCTGTAGGTAGGTGTGTTACCTCTTAGGCAGGTGTGTGACCTGTAGGTAGGTGTGTTACCTCTTAGGCAGGTGTGTGACCTGTAGTTAGGTGTGTTACCTCTTAGGCAGGTGTGTGACCTGCAGGTAGGTGTGTTACCTGTTAGGCAGGTGTGTGACCTGTAGGTATGTGTGTTACCTGCAGGTAGGTGTGTTACCTGTTAGGCAGGTGTGTGAACTGTAGGTATTTGTGTTACCTCCAGACAGGTGTGTTACCTGTACGGTGGTGTCCTGCAGGTACGGGCTGATGAAGTGTGGCAGTGTCTCTGTGATTCGCTGCAGAGCTGTGACGGCGCTCAGCAGGTAGATCTCATTGGTCAGCAGCTCCTTCCTGTTAGTGAGCGTGTGCAGAACAGCTGGCATTAACCTGTAGGAGTAAAGACCACACAGGTAAGCTGTAAGTGGGCGGAGCACAGAAACAAAGCAAGGCGGGGTCATGTGACTCAGGTACCTGGGTAACTGTGGGATGGCCAGCACCTTCAGAGCGCTGATCACCTCTGCGATGCAGAGCAGAGCGCTGCTCGTCACATTTTTCTCCTCCTCCGCTGCCGTGACGATGTCCACCACCTGCTGCAGGACGGGGACGAACACCTCCTGGTGGGCGGGGCCAAAACTGCGACAGAGCAGCTTCAAGCTGTAGAGTGCCGTCTGCCTGTTGATGGTTAGCTCCGCCTCCTCCGAGACCTTACTGTGACTTTTACCCACGATGCTCAGCAGGTTGGATGTCAGCTCCAGGAGCGCAGACACCTGTGATGGACAGGAGGCGGGCCTATCAGAGTGGCTGCACCTGTGGTAATGTTTACCAAATAAACGGTTGTTGTGGTTACCTGCTGCTCGTCCCACTGAGCCCGGTGCTGCAGCTGGTTGTTCAGCAGCTCCATGGCCTTCCTCCGAACTGACGCCAGCTCATTCCCCATCAGCCCCCTCATCACCATGATGAAGGTGTCTGTGGGCAGCAAGACGTTCACCTGGACAAGGGGAGGAGTTTCAGGTAATGTCTTAGGGCATAAAGTGTCTGTCTGTGTGACTCACCTTGTCCAGAACCTCATAGCTCTTATTGAGCAGAACTCTCCAGAACTTGGCTGTGGGTTTGTCAGCATTCTCCTCTACGCAGCGAGCCACGCTTTGGATGTACCGCAGGATGTCCTCCAGCAGCCTGAGACACGCCCACAGACATAGACACGCCCACAGACACACACAGTTCACCATGGAGGTCTGGACCTTCAGAATCTTACAGCTGATGTCCAGTCACTCACCTCTGCTGCAGAGACGAACTGATGGTGTCGCCTCCGTCTGCCACCTGAAACATGAAATGTTTCATAAACAGGAAGTTCTTCTATAAGAAGTTTCATAAACAGGAAGTTCTTTTTCTATAAGAAGTTTCATAAACAGGAAGTTCTTCTATAAGAAGTATCATAAACAGGAAGTTATTTTTCTATAAGAAGTTTCATAATCAGGAAGTTCTGGTCTAATCAAAACAAAGTAACCCCTCCCACCTTCTGGATGAAGCTGCTGGAGCCGAGCAGCTGGGCCATGAAGGAGACGCAGAGGAACTTAAAGTGTCGCAGTTCTTTGCTGCTGTGAGCCTCCACGCTGAAGATCAGCTCCTCCACCTTCTCCTCCTTCTTCGCCGCTCGCCGGACGACGGGACGCTTCGCTGCAGGAGACAAGAACAAACCTCAGAGTCCGTTTACGAAGACGCCTGACGGACGGGAGCTGCCGGTTGATTGGACCAAGACCCTGACCTCCGTCTCCGTCCACCTGCAGCTGCAGCAGGAAGTGGAGGATGTTGATGAGGGAGGTGAGCTGGTCGCCCACCTCGAACTGACAGCAGAGCGTCACCCAGAAGTCCATGTCCTGCTCCAGAGCTGCATCCTGTCCACAACACACACAGGCACATGTGAAAAACATGCTAAAAACACAGGAACATGTGAAAAACATGCTAAACACACAGGAACATGTGAAAAACATGCTAAACACACGGTGACATGTGAAAAACATGCTAAACACATAGTGACATGTGAACAACATGCTAAACACACAGGAACATGTGAAAAACATGCTAAACACACAGGGACATGAGAAAAACATGCTAAACACACAGGGACATGAGAAAAACATGCTAAACACAGGAACATGTGAAAAACATGCTAAACACACAGCAACATATGAAAAACATGCTAAACAGGAACACATGAAAAACATGCTAGACACAGAAACATGTGAAAAACATGCTAATCACACGGTGACATGTGAAAAACATGCTAAACACACGGTGACATGTGAAAAACATGCTAAACACATAGTGACATGTGAAAAACATGCTAAACACACAGGGACATGTGAATAACATGCTAAACACACAGGAACATGTGAAAAACATGCTAAACACATGGTGACATGTGAAAAACATGCTAAACACATAGTGACATGTGAACAACATGCTAAACACACAGGGACATGTGAAAAACAGGCTAAACACACAGGAACATGTGAACAACATGCTAAACACACAGGGACATGTGAATAACATGCTAAACACACAGGAACATGTGAAAAACAGGCTAAACACACAGGGACATGTGAATAACATGCTAAACACACAGGGACATGTGAATAACATGCTAAACACACAGGGACATGTGAATAACATGCTAAACACACAGCAACCAAACAGAGAGGAAGTGCCGACGTCACCTTCTCGCTGCCGGCGCTCTGCGTGGCGTGCAGCTTCAACAGCAGCAGCATCAGGACCCACAGGAAGTGGGCGGGGCCCAGGGTGGTCATCAGCTGACTCAGGACGGGCAGCCGCCGGTGCTCGGGCACGTGGGGCAGCGAGTCGGCGAACACGTGCAAGATCTTCGTCACCACCACCACCATGTCAGAGGAGAAGTCGTTGGGGAGGCGGTGAGCCTGATGGGGGAGGAGTGAAAGACACCTGAGGGTGGTTGTTGCAAACGGGTGGTCCTGCCTGTGGCTGCCAGACTCACCTGGATGAGCGCAGGTATGACCATCTGCAGAGTCTTCTCGATCACCCTGAAGCTGTAGGCGTCGTCCAGGCGCAGGATGTTGGCGCCCATGAAGGTGAAGATGGCCATGATGTTGTGGAGGACCTTCTCCTGCAGGAGGACACACGTTTGTTTGTTTGTTTGTTTGTTTACAATGGCAGCTGGCAGACAGAGGAGGCGGAGCTTACAGGGAAAATGGAGGCGACGGTGCCCAGCAGCAGCAGAGCGTGGTGGTGGGTCTGCGGCACGTCGGAGGTTCTGATGCACTGAACCACGAGCTCCACGCTGAACTTCTCCTCATCCAGGACATCTGCAGGAAACAGAAACACGCTAAGAACACGTGACACGGACAACACACCTCTAACACTAACTAAAGCCCAGAACAGAGAAGGGTTCTGTCAGAACCGGGTCAGAGACCTGCAGCCACCGGACCCCCATCAGGAGACAGTTTGTTACAGATGCCGAGCAAACAGCTGAGCAGCAGCTGCTTGGTGTACTCCATGTTGGTTTGGTCACCTGCACCTGGGTCCAAACACCTGAGCACAAACACACACACATCAGAACCATCAGAACCAACACCTGAGTCCGTCACCTGGCCCGTGGACCTGCAGAACCTCACCTGGAGAGCAGAGAGAACAGAACCGGGACCAACACCTGGGCCCGCTTCAGCTTCTTCTTGTGCTGCAGCAGCTCCAGAGTCAGAGTGACCCTCTGCCACGGCACAGCGCCCCCCTCTGGACCCCCACCGTCACTGTCCGGAGCTTTCCTGAGCAGAACCAGAGGTTCTGGAGTTATTTGGGTTCTGGTTCTTACAGCAGAACCCTCACAGTCAGCAGTCAGATTGCTGAGTCACTGTTTTCCTCTTTAATGTTTCTTCTGTAGTTTTTCTGTTTAAACTGTTTCTGCAGATTTTGTGTTTTTATCAAAACGTTCAGCTCGATGGAAGATAACGAGTCATGACTTTAGCTTTTTTTATTTTTATACGTTTAAAAATATTTAACATTTTCGCATAAAAATACACTGAAGTCTCTTCAATTTCTGCAAAAACTTTCACTTTCAAATCTCAACTGGTTCTGTTTTTCTTCTTATGATACTTTTAGCTACTTTACTGTTCATTTCAGCTTGTTCTGCTCATTTTATCTACTGTTCTGATCTTTTTAGCTACTCTTTTGCTTATTTTAACTTGTGCTGTGCTTATTTCAGTTGTGATCTGCCTGTTTTAGCTCATGTTTTGCTTTCTTTCAGGTAATGTTCTGAATATTTAGCAATTCTGCTAATTTTAGCTCACATTTTGCTAATTTGGCTTGTGATCTGCTTATTTGGTTTGATCATTCTAGCTTCTGTTCTGCTTGTTTAGCTTCTATTTTGCTAATTTCAGGTACTGTTCTGAATGTTTTAGCTACCGTTCTGTTCATTTTAGCTACTGTTCTGTTAATTTTAGCTTACGTTTTGCTCATTTAGCCTGTAATCTGCCTGTTTTAGCTCATGTTCTGCTCCTTTCATGTAATGTTTTGAATATTGATGTTCTGAATATTTAGCTATTCTTCTCATTTTAGCGCACGTTTTGCTCATTTAACTTGTGATCTACATGTTTTAGCTCATGTTTTGCTCATTCTGGTGTATGTTCTTCTGTTTTAGCTTCTATTCTGCTAATTTCAGCTCATGTTCTGCTCATTGCAGGTACTATTTTAATATTTTAGCTACTGTTCTGCTCATTCTAGCTCACATTTTGCTAATTCAGCTTTTGATCTGCCTGTTTTAGCTTCTGTTCTGCTCATTTTAGCTCAAATTTTGTTCATTTAGCTTCTGATCTGCCTGTTTTAGCTTCCATTCTGCTTATTTTAGCTCATGTTCAGCTTATTTCAGGTACCGTTAAGCATTTTTAGCTACTGTTCTACTCATTTTAGCTCACATTTAGCTTATTTAGCTTGTGATCTGCCTGTTTTAGCTTGTATTCTGCTCATTTTAGCTCATGTTCTGATCCTTTTAGGTCACATTTAGCACATTTAGCTTGTGATCTGCCTGTTTTAGCTTCCATTCTGCTCATTTTAGCTCATGTTCCACGTATTTTAGGTACTGTTAAGCGTATTTTAGCTTCTGTTCTGCTCATTTTAGTTCACATTTAGCTCATTTAGCTTGTGATCTTATTTAATCTCATGTTTCGCTCATTCTAGCTCATGTACTGCTTGTTTTAATTTCTTCGGCTGATTTCAGCAGCTACCTCAGGGACATCTTGCTCCGGCGGGTTTGTTGCACCGTCACACTGACGTTCGGCTTCTCCGGAGGAGCGAGCTCGTTGGCCACCAGCTGAGCATCGACGGCGATCTGTAGGGAAGGAGCAAAGTTCTGAACTCGGCTCATCGGCCTGAAACCCGTCAGCTCTGGTTCTGATGAGGTACCCTTTTGAAGACGCTGCCGACGGTGTTGGCCACCAGAGGATTCCTGCTCTCCACCAGCAGGTCCAGCAGCACCGACAGAACCTTCTGCTGCACCTTCTCGTCTCCGAGGTCCGAGAAGAACGTCTTGGTGATCTGCAGAGAAACGGGACGTGGCTAATTCCTGGAATCTGCTGAGTTTAAACCTGCGGTCAGACTAAACCTCATGAGTGAGTTTAGGTTCAGTTTATTATTATTATGTTATTAACAATAATCTTGATTCTAACAGCAACTAAATCCTGACCAGATTAGGATTAAAGATTAAATTTAACGAGTCAAACCGCAGCATAAATCAGGTTTTTTTCTGCAGTTTATAATTTTTAAAAATATCTATAAACTATTACACATTTAATAATAATCTACATTTAAAGGAAAAGTCTGAAATTCAAGTAAAATAAAAAATAATCTTAATTTTAAACTAAACTAAACTTGAATTTAGTCTCGACTTGAAGAACTCTAGTTTTTTACCTGAAACTGATCCAAGTTTTAATCTGCCTCCTGTTTCAGTTTAATTCAGTTATAAAATATAATTGAATAAAAACAGATTAGGTTTAATCTCCTGGTTTTAATCTCAGATTAAAGTCATTTTTTGTTTTTCCAAACTGACCTGATTCAGAGCGAAGACCTGAGACGTGGGCAGCTTCAGAGCCCGGACAAACAGGTCCAAACAGTTCTGGTCCCGGCCCAGCAGCGGCGCCGACTCGTCGTTAAACTTCTCCAGAACCAGGCACAGCAGCTGGTTCTCGTCCTGCAGCAGGGACTGCGAGTCCGGACCCGTCTGATCCAGGAGCCAGTCCAGAACAGGAAGCAGGGCCGAAAGGATGGACTGAAAGGTTCAGAGACAAAAACAGGACAAATTAGAGGTCTAACGTCTGAGGAAACAGGACCTCTGCTGGACCTGTGGTCTCAGCAGGACCTCTACAGGACCTGGGACCTCAGCAAGACCTCTACAGGACCTGCAACCTCAGCAAGACCTCTAAAGGTCTTGTGGTCTCAGCAGGACCTCTACAGGACTTGTGGTCTCAGCAGGACCTCAGCAGGACTTGTGGTCTCAGCAGGACCTCAGCAGGACTTGTGGTCTCAGCAGGACCTCAGCAGGGCTTGTGACCTCAGCAGGACTTGAGGTCTCAGCAGGACCTCAGCAGGACTTGTGGTCTCAGCAGGACCTCTACAGGGCTTGTGGTCTCAGCAGGACCTCTACAGG
>NW_013952766.1:257838-268223 GCF_001266775.1 Austrofundulus limnaeus | reverse complement strand
ACAGGTGAAGGACAGGTGAGACTCAGGTGAAAGACAGGTGAGACTCAGGTGAAAGACAGGTGAGACATAGGTGAAGGACAGGTGAGACTCAGGTGAAAGGCAGGTGAGACTCAGGTGAAGGACATGTGAGACTCAGGTGAAAGGCAGGTGAGACTCAGGTGAAAGACAGGTGAGACACAGGGGAAAGACAGGTGAGACACAGGGGAACGACAGGTGAGACACAGGTGAAAGACAGGTGAGACACAGGTGAAGGACAGGTGAGACTCAGGTGAAAGACAGGTGAGACTCAGGTGAAAGACAGGTGAGACATAGGTGAAGGACAGGTGAGACTCAGGTGAAAGGCAGGTGAGACTCAGGTGAAGGACAGGTGAGACACAGGTGAAGGACAGGTGAGACAGGTGAGACATAGGTGAAGGACAGGTGAGACACAGGTGAGACAGGTGAGACACAGGTGAAGGACAGGTGAGACACAGGTGAGACATAGGTGAAGGACAGATGAGACACAGGTGAGACAGGTGAGACACAGGTGAAGGACAGATGAGACACAGGTGAGACAGGTGAGACACAGGTGAGACACAGGTGAAGGACAGGTGAGACACAGGTGAAGGACAGGTGAGACACAGGTGAGACATAGGTGAAGGACAGGTGAGACACAGGTGAAGGACAGGTGAGACACAGGTGAAGGACAGGTGAGACAGGTGAGACACAGGTGAAGGACAGGTGAGACACAGGTGAAGGACAGGTGAGACACAGGTGAGACATAGGTGAAGGACAGGTGAGACACAGGTGAAGGACAGGTGAGACACAGGTGAGACATAGGTGAAGGACAGGTGAGACACAGGTGAGACAGGTGAAGGACAGGTCAGTTTCATCACCAGATTCTTGTTTTGTTGTCCGTCTTTAAAACGTTGTTTATTTATTCACCTTTGAACGAGTCATCGGGACACCTGAGGGACGAGACGAAGTCCCTGAGCAGGACCATCAGAACCGAGCTGAACTCCTGGTCCAAACGCTCACCTGGCTGCTGCTCACACCTGCTCAGGTAGACCGTCAGGGCCTCAGAGAAAGAGGCGGAGACAGAGACAGGCCCAGCTTCCTGTGATGTCACACAGAGAGAAAATAACCAAAAGCTTCCATTTCCCACAATGCACCTGGGCTCCCTGGGGGGGGGGGGGGTCCTCTGGTGAGACCCACCTGAGCGCCGTCAGTCCTGCTGACCTCCAGCAGTTTAGGCTCCAGGACCGTGTAGACCCTCTGAGCCGTCAGCAGGTGCTGGGTCCCGCTCAGCTCCCTCAGACCGAGAAGCAGAGTCTGGGTCAGAACCAGGAAGGAGGCCCTCCTCCTGAGCCCGGACCCCCACTGCTGCTCCACCAACAGAACCAGTTTCTCCAGCTGAGACACAGAAAACCCAAAAAACTGAGACGGAAACCTCGAACCGGACCTGAAGCAGCTGTCAGACCATAAAGATGTCACTCACGGCGTCCTGTCTGGAGAACAGGTCCATGTGGCCCAGGTTCCTGCTCAGCGTGGAGACCAGACACTGGTTGGCAGAAC
Organism: Austrofundulus limnaeus; assembly: GCF_001266775.1. Classification (NCBI taxonomy): domain Eukaryota; kingdom Metazoa; phylum Chordata; class Actinopteri; order Cyprinodontiformes; family Rivulidae; genus Austrofundulus; species Austrofundulus limnaeus. The sequence continues at coordinate 266,669 of NW_013952766.1, read as the reverse complement.
CAACAAACCCGGATTTGGACCTCCTCTTCATTACCTCATCCAGCTCTGCAAGGAAACAAAAAACCGACTCGTCCAAAAAAATTACTTCATTTTAAAAGAAGCTTTTATTGTGAAGGATTCACAGGAAGTTGGTACCCTGGGCCCAGTTGTGGGTGAGGGGGTTCTGGGCAAGGATGGAGCACCGGGCCACGCAGCCGGCGAGACCCGGCTCAGCTGAGCCGATCACCAGGAAGGGAAGCAGCTTCCAGCTCGTCCTCTGCACGAACTCAGCGTCGCCTTTTCCCAGCCGGGGATCGGACAGTAAACGCACCGCCTCCACCTGCACGGGCAACCTGAAGGAGACAGAACTCAAATTTACAGAAGGTCCACGAAGGCACCACCTACAGCCGAGGTTCACTTCACTGACCACGACCCCGCCGTGGACGTTTCAGCTCTGTCCAGCAGAGACAGTAAACACAACACCACCTCCTCCGGGTCCAACATGTCCAGCAGCATCTAAAAAAAACGAGCGACAGTGAACACACCGTGATGACAGAAAGAAACAAACGTGTTTACTTCACTGACCTGCAGAACTCGGAGCGTCACCGCGACCACTTCAGGATCATCGTCCTTCAGACGCTCCAGGACCGAGTCCTTCAGGAACGTCTCATCCAAACTCTGTCGCTGCAGGAGACAAGACTCAGAACCAAACAGAACTGAACCCCGAGGAACACCACAGGGACATAAAAACCGGTCCAGGACCGGTGAGGTTTCACAGGTACCTGTCCGGAGGAGACCAGTTCCACCAGGTGCTCCACAGCCGACGCTCGGACCGACGCCCGTGGATGTTTCAGACTCAGGAGCAGAGACGTATCCGAGTCGCCTAAAATCTAACAGAACCAGAGAGACGGTACAATGGGGACAGGGTTAGATCCAGACCCGTCATGAAAACCTGCTGAGTCGTTAGAACAACCTGTTTCACCTGATGTTTCCCGCTACTCGTGGACAAGGACAGGAACCGGTGGAAGAGACGTTTCTGCTGCGGGTCGGTCACATGTCCAGAGAGGACATCGTCCAGAGCTCCACAGTACCTGAAGGGGGGCAGACTCACAGCTGAGTGTCCAGGTCTCTGAGGTCCCATCTGAAAACTGTATGGACGTGGTCCTACCTGGACTCAAACAACCGGACCACAGGCAGCAGACTCTGGTCCAGGGTCACCAAGTCCTCAGAAGAACGTTGGGTCTGACTCAGATACTGATCCAGCAGCAACCTGCAGGAGGACCAACAGAACCAGTTCACGTGAACCTAAAAAGACTCCAGTCAGGACTTGGATCTTGAATCTTAAGACTCAACCAGGACTGGACTTCCAAAGACCCTCAAAGATTCAAGGCTTTATGACCAATGCAGACTTGGTCTTACAGATCCTCTACATTAAAGACTTAACGTGGACCTGATCCTCACAGACTAGTCCACCATTATGGAAAAAGACTGGTCCTGAATTACTCAAGACCAAGACCTGAAACTAGCCTCTGATGAGTTCTTTAAAAATCCAGATTACCTCAAGTCCTCTAAAGACATGGTCTGGTTCTCTGGGACTAGACTAGTTCTATAAAGAGAACAGCCAAGACCTGAAGTCCACTAGGACTTGGATAGAGTGGTGGACCTGTTCTTTCGAGACCAGACTCAGACCCAAGAACAGAAGACTTGTCAAAGTAGTTCTATGAAGACTGGATTTCCTGAAGACAGGACTTGGTCCAGTCGCTGAGAACTGAAACTAGTCTTAAACTAGTCCTTTAAGAACCTGAGACAAAACTTTGGACAAGTCCTTCTGGACTGAAAGTTGAGTTCTTTGAAGACTAAACCAAGACCAGAGGACTAAAGTCGTCACAAACTGGTCCTCCTAAGTGGACTTATGAAGACTTGATCTAGTTTTCTAAAAACTGAAACTAGTTCTATAAAGACTTGAAGCTGGACTTGTACTTGTCCTCTAAAGACTGGTCCAGGACTTGTTATCTGAGGATGTGAAACTATTTGAGGACTTAAAACTGCAGGTAGACTTATGAGGACCTAAAACTGGATTCTAGCGGTCTCTGGAAGTCTGTGCTCGTTCAGGATCAACCCAGACTCTTGATGAAGACTTACCGGGCTAGAGTCCGGTCCAAGTCTTTGGTCAGCGGGACAGATTTCAGGATGGACTCCAACGCAACGAGTCTGTTCGTCTCACCTGTGACAGAGAGCGACAGGTAAGCTCTGATCTGAGCTCCGGTTCTGGATCCTGACGTCCAAGGTCTCACCTGAGATGCTGTCGAACAGGTTCTGGACCAGGTGGGGCAGCAGGTACCGCAGCATAGGACCGACGTCGTGGGTCGCTGCCAGGACCTGCAGCGTGGGGACCAGCGCCGGCACGGAGCACAGCCGGCCCACCGCCCTGAAACGACACACAGGTGAGACCGGACCATGCAGAACCGAGCGCGCTCAGGACAACCGAGCCGCTACCTGGGCCCAGCGCGGCCCTCCTGGTTCTGCAGCAGTACTGTCAGGCAGCCCAGACCCTCCTGGGCCAGAACCGGTTCTTTGTGCAGAGACTTGCTGACGAGCACGGCGAGGCTGTCCACCAGACTCGCCTCCATCACCACCTTCACGGACAGCTGGCACACGATCATGTAGGAGGCGGCTTTGAAGTCCGACAGGTGCGACTTCAGACCCTGAGGGGAACGGGAGACCATCAGAACCGTAAACCAAACAGCAGATTTACACCCAAACAGAACCGGTCCACTAATGAGAGGATGACCAGGAGAAAGAGCGCCCCCTACATGAGACCACCGTCACTACAGATCAACCAAAACACAGGATCTAAAAACGTTAAAACGTGTCCGGTCCAGAGTCTGTAATCTGATCCAGACTAAGATCCGGTACCATCTGGATGTAAGGCAGCAGCTTGGCGATGATGGAGTCAGAAATTTTGTCCACGGCGTCCAGAGCAGGGACGATGGTGGAGGCGTAGAAGGAGAAGATGACTCTGAGCTGAGAGAATGTGTCTGAGAGTCCAGAGTATGCCTGAAAATAAACAAATACACGAGTCAGAACCTCAGAAACACAAAAACACAAATATTATTCCTTTAATGGGTCACTCTGGAGAGGACCAGATTCTACAAGATATCAGCCTCATTAGTCCAAACGTAGAGCCAGCCCCATCTGTCTGAACGCTGAGTCAGCCCCATCTGTCTGAACGCTGAGTCAGCCCCAACAATCTAAACGCTGAGTCAGCCCCAACAATTTAAACGCCGAGTCAGCCCCAACAATCTAAACGCTGAGTCAGCCCCAACAATCTAAACGCTGAGTCAGCACCGACATTCCCGACGCTGAGTCGACCCCAGCAATCCAAACGCTGAGTCAGCCACAGTGATTTGAATGCTGAGTCAGCACCCTCAGTCCGATCGCTGAGTCAGCCCCAACAATCTGAACGCTGAGTCAGCCCCAACAATCTAAACGCTGAGTCAGCCCTGACGATTCGAACGCTGAGTCAGCCACAGTGATTTGAATGCTGAGTCAGCCACGGCGATTTAAACGCTGAGTCAGCACTGACAGTCCAAACGCTGAGTCAGCCATGGTGATTTGAAGGCTGAGTCAGCCCCGACAGTGCAAACGCTGAATCTTTATTTCTAAATGTTTACTTCTATTAGCAAATACTAATACTTGTTTTCCACCTACAAGCAGAAACCCACCAGTCGTGCAGTAAAGGTGCTCAACATGCACTGACAGGAGTTCTGATCCCTCACACAGAACAGAGTCAGAAATGGTACCTGGATGGACCGGGTCACCATGGTGCAGATGAAGTCCATGAAGCTCAGGTCTGAGTAGCAGTGAGTGATCAAAGTTAACCTGGACAGTGGCACGCCCGGTTTCTGAAACAACAACAACAACACCTCATCATAAACAAAGTCTTTATGTCCCAGAACCAGAACCAGAACCAGAGAGGCAGACCTGCAGACCCTGCAGCCAGTTCCAGCGGTTGGAGGTGTCTTTGATCTTCAGCAGCTGCAGGACTCTGACGAACATGTTGGTGTCATGATACGGCAGAACGCACGCCATCAGGCTATCGGCGTTGTACAGCTGGATGTGGAACCTGCAGGACAACCACGACATCATCGTTACATCAAACCAGGTGTGTTGTACTGCAGGTGTGTGTGATGGAGACAAGGTGTGTTGTACTGCAGGTGTGTTGTACTGCAGGTGTGTGTGATGGAGACAAGGTGTGTTGTACTGCAGGTGTGTTGTACTGCAGGTGTGTGTGATGGAGACCAGGTGTGTTGTACTGCAGGTGTGTGTGATGGAGACCAGGTGTGTATGATGGAGACAAAGTGTGTATGATGTAATCCAGTTGTGTCCGATGTAATCCAGGTGTGTATGATGTAATCCAGGTGTGTATGATGTAATCCAGGTGTAATACGGTGCAGCTTACCGGTGAACCAGCCACTCGATGCATTTGTGAGCCGGTTTGAGGAGGAAGTACGGACAGAGACGTGTGAGGAAGAGTGAGATGCCATCGTCCAGCTTCCTGTTGACCTCTTTGGACTGGACGCTGCGCTCCAGGGTCAAAGAGGCGGGGCTAAACAGAGTGTCCTGGAACTCCAGGAAGGCCGGTTCGATTCCCAGCAGCTCCTCCAGCCCAGTACAGCCTGGAGGAAAGACACAGTTAGACTGGAAACATGAAGCTGGATGGGGACGTGGTTCTGGTGCGGCTCCGTGCTCACCGAGGGCGTAGAAGGTGCTCCTGTCCATGGTCGCAGCATCTTTCGGGTCAAAGAGCAGCGAGGCGACATCCTTACGAGTCAGAAGATTTGGGTCGTTCTGAGGCAGAGCGAGCTTCTTCAGCTGAAGAGCCAACGACGTCATGACGAAATTAAACCTGAAGGTCAACAAAACAACACACCTGTTAACACAACTTCAGTTTAACCCTGCTGTGTCTGGGGAAAGTTACCGTAACTCCACGACTGATCGCTAAATCTGAAAAATTCCAGCGCTGTCACAGAGCTGAGACTCTGTGCTTTCTTTCAATATGTGACGTATGGGGTGTATTACGGTAACTCGGAATAGTATCGCAAGACTTGTCCTTCAAACAACAGGAGAGGGAGAGAACAGGAAGAGAGGAAAAAGGCAAGCAGGAAACTGGAATTTTTTTAGCGATTTTCAGTGTTTTCCCACGTGTTTCTGTTTGTGTCTGTTTGTGTCTGTGTGTGTGTCTGCGTGCACCTGAGTGTGTTTGAGTGGGTTAAGTGCTCTATAAGACACATTGATATGAGCTGAAAGCCCGTCAAGGACCATAAAACGGCCGCTACGGTTCAGAGAAACATGATGTAGAACAGTGTTTCCCAAAGTTGGGGTCGGGACCCAAAGTGGGGTCCCGAAACATCAAGGTGGGGTCCTGAAAAGATTTTCTGAATTAATTACATTTTTGCCTTAGTTGTTACAAAGGAGTGAGGTATATATTTATAATGGATAAATGTGGTATAAAAAATATAGTTACTATGCCCATGTTTTGTTGACCTGATACAAATGTTTATCATCCAAAAATATCTGGTGGCACAGGTCTCTGCTACTGTTATTTTGCGGGTCAAAAGCTGAAAAGTTTGGGAACCACTGCACTTTGGTTCCCAAAATTGGGCTTGGGACCCAATTATGGGTCATGAAGCACCTTGGATAATCTCCAGAAATCAATTTAAAGGGTAATAAAATAATTGCTGATGTAATATTTTCTCTATAAATATTACAAAAATACAAAATAACTGTAAATAAGTATTTATATTTGTGTACAAGCTGTTTATCTTGTCAAAAAGCCTGTGTTTTCAGGGTTATTAATGAAGTTCGTGTACTCAGACCAGTAATATTTGGGGTCACAAGTTTAAGCCATGGATATTTTGTGGGTCAGAAGATAAAAAGTTTGGGAACCACTGATGTAGAAGATTCCTCTTTTGAGGTATGTTGTTTTATCATAAGCTAGTTTTGTTTTGTTGTTTTTTTTATTTTATTTTTTTATTTTTTTTACCAAACTTTGATTATAAATATTTGTGAGAGTATGTTTCATTATGTCAGACACGCCTATTATTTCTACATAATACAGTGATGAAAACCATTGTATTTTCTGCTACGAAAGGAGTGATTTTCATTTGTTGATTTCCATGTTTCTTCCTCTGGTGGAGAGTCCTCCAGTGACAGGTTTATATGTTGTTCCTTGTGTAAAATTATCATTTGTAGTATTATGTGTATTTTTCCTGTAGAAAATTGTAAGTGCTTCAAGCAGTTCTACGCTGAAATATCAGCTGATGTAGGCATTGCAATAATTTGTTTATTAGTATTGTATAGTTTTGAATTTGTATTTTTTCATGTATAGTTTTTATATTTGTCTTTTGAATGTTCAAAATGCCGTTTATTTCTCTTTTGCACTGTTTTCATGTTCAAAATTCATATTTCAAGTGTCAAACCAAAAGTTCATGTACAATATTATCAATGTAATTTGAGAATGTACATGTTTTTTTAAATCTTTGAATTATTATTTGGCCTAATTTCGCCTGTGTTTATAGTTACCTTTTGCTTTGTATTTTGTACACCCAGTGTCCTAGACCCAAAAAATGACTGGTAAATATTCTAAACATGCATTGGGTCACATTTCAAATACCAAATCAAAACTTCATTAACATTCAGAATATTTTTCTCAATAAACCTTGAATTTTTTTTTTCGTTTTTGTATTTTTCTTCTTTTAAACAAATGAAATTTCATTATAAGGTGCAATAATCACTAACTAAATGTTAAAAAGTGAAATTTAACTAATCATGGGAAAAGGAATTAAAGCTCTAAAACTTAGGGCATATTTTCTGGCAATTTTACAACCATAATGTATGTCCAAAATCGACATTTTAGCCTTGGTACCTAACATAATCTGAGAGAAACAGATCATTAAGAAGCACATTAACAACAAGAAAAGCTAAAAACCTTTAAGACCAAAATGTAAAAACTTTCATTAGAGAAATGGAAACATTCTTTTTTTTTTTTTTTCACTTGACTGAGCTGCTGTGGAAAACAGCACGTTATTACTGTAAAATCCGACAGATTTTGTCACTGATGAACAACGGTGTTCTGACTGACTTTTACAGAACAACAAACACCACTAATCACAAAGAATAAAAATAAACAACTCAAACCTGATTATTACGATTCCACTGAACACATGCGGACACGTTGTCGGCGAGAAAACGATGACAACGATTCTACATCCGGTTCACCGCTGAATTCACTCCCAACTACTTCCGTTTTCGTGTCCCGCTAATCTTTGGCTCGTCCGCAGGGAGACAAAAACGTGTAGTAGATTATACTACACTAACTAGGTTATAGCTACACCCTAACCTGTCTAAATCAAACATTTCAAAGATTATATCAATTTAAATACATATTTGTCTTTTGGCAAAGCATTTTTTCAAAGTGTATGTTTTACGGGTTGCGGTGGTACTTATCTTGACGTTCCGTACTGATCTTTGATTTCACTGACTGCAGTTCTTATCTCCCGACACACGGGGGCGATAATAAAACCGAAGCTATAAAAACAACGCCGCTCACTGCTAACAACTTACAGTAGCACGAAGCAGCTAACGCTTTAACTTTGTTGTCAGTGGACATTTTTAACACGTTTCATTGAGAAAGCGTTTGCCATTGAGATTTATCGCTTCGAGTGCTGGCTTTTGTTTAATGTAAAGCTGGGAACCAGTCCGTGAGTGTGTCCCATCACCAACCGGTTCTGAGTCAGACCGGGTTCGGGAGCTCCGCTGCGGCACGGGTGAATCAATGTTTTTACTTTATTTAACGAACACCTTCTTTTGGGTCTGTTTAGTATTTGTGTCGATTTGTTTCTGTTTGTTTTTAATGCTCGGCTTCCTCGCGTAGCCATCATCCAGTTTGTTTTTCGCGGGGGTCCGCCCACTTCTGTATTCTTATTGGTTGTTTCGGATGTCGTTTACGTAAGCTCGACGCTGATTGGCTCAAAGCTGTTGCGTGTTTTTTAAATGGACGTTTTCGAGACCATCTATGGAGGAAACAAACACAATTAAAGAATATTAGAACTTGAGGACTCTGTCAGTCTGGGAATCTGGTTAATTTGGATTAAGTTATTGTGTCAGTGCGCGTGTTGGTGTGTTTATCTATGTGGGCGGAGTCTGATCAGCTCAATGACCCATGACAGGACCAGGAAGTGTAAGCAGATTAAAGGTGAATCTGACCTGCTGCTTGACTTGTGTGTATGTGTGTTGTTGTTGGATGTGTGTATGTCTGTATTATGAATGATGATGAAGAGGAGGACCTGCAGAGCTGGGGCTGGACAGACCTGTGTGTATCCTCCTGTGGTTCTGGGTCATAGTGGGTCAGGTGTTGATCTGCTTTCAGGGACGTCTTTAACATTTGTTTTTTATTAGGCAAATTTTATTTAAAATATAAAAAAAAAACTTTAAATTCTGTTGAAGACTGTTCTGATCCAGAGTTAATAATTTATCTCTTCATGATTATATAAGTTTAGATTAGAAACTTTCTACACATTGAGTTTTGTTTAAAAAAATGATAATTTAATAAAAAACTTTATTTTTTTGAATGATGAAGACTTTTTGATTTACATATTTGCTCGTTCATCTCCTCCTCAGCTCCAGTTACTCCTCCTCATCGGACTCTGAGCAGCAGCAGGTCTCCTCTTCATCGGACCCACAGCAGCGGGTCTCCTCCTCTTCATCGGACCCACAGCAGCGGGTCTCCTCCTCTTCATCGGACCCACAGCAGCGGGTCTCCTCCTCTTCATCGGACCCACAGCAGCGGG
>NW_013952766.1:250707-256423 GCF_001266775.1 Austrofundulus limnaeus | reverse complement strand
TAGGACCAGGGCAGGTGGGGTCAGACTGTAGGACCAGGACAGGTGGGGTCAGACTGTAGGACCAGGACAGGTGGGGTCAGACTGTAGGACCAGGACAGGTGGGGTCAGACTGTAGGACCAGGACAGGTGGGTCAGACCTCTGGTGTTCAGCTGTATAAAGCAGAGTTTTAAATCACACCTGTTCTCTTGAACAAATGAAGCTCCGCCCCCATCAGCACTTTGATTGTTTCCCAGGTGAATGCAAATCTCTGCCTGCAGACACCGCGCTGCTCAGAGGACAGGGGAACTCTGGTACCAGGACTTGGTTCTGATTCTGTCTCTGTTCTGTTTCAGGTCGACCCGGTCTCTGCGGAACCATGAACCTGAAGGAGGCTCCTCCCGTCGGATCTCTGTGTGAGTGAAACTAACCTGTCTGAATGTTCCAGAACAAGTTCTGAGACCATGAAACTGAGTCAATCAGGTCCAAACTGAATCCAGATTGACTCTTGTTTCTGTTCACACTGAACTCTGTCCAGTTCTGTCAGAATCACTGGTTTGATTAAAGGAATGGTTCTGATCTTTTAAAGAGGAGTTGTGTAGTGATGGTATAAACAGTCAGTATCTTACCTGTTGTAGATGGTAACTGGCTAGTCTGAACACAGCTGAGACTAAAGCAGCTCTCCTCCTTCTTCTCATTTACCACTAATGTAGAATATAGAACTCCCTGTGCCCGGTCCATTTTAGGTAAAGGTTCTGTTCTCTAAAGGTTCGGTTCTGCCTGGAACAATCTGTAGTTGTAGAATCTGATGAATAATCTTTAACTTCTCCTGCAGCTGAAACACGAGCGTCGTTTCTGAAACTGTTCATGTTGACACGACAGGTGACGACTGTAAGGAGAAGCAGCTCTCTGTCTCCTCTTCATCCTCCTCTTCCTCCTCCTCGTCTGTGACTTCCTGTTTGTTGGCGTTGGTTTGCAGCGCTGCAGTTTATACAGGTTCACTCCTCAAATCACCTCATGTTGAGCTGAACAGCTGCTTAATAACTAATAACAGATGCTGTTGGTTAATATTTATAGTCTTATATTAGTTATTGCTGCTGAAGTGTAAGTCTCTGAGGTTTTATCCACCGTTGTTCCTGCAGCCTCGTGTCTCCTTCAGTTCTGTCGGAGAGCAGCTGCAGCTCTGTGGCCTCTCACAAAGACCCTTTTCTCTGCTGCACTCAGAACCGGACTCCTCGCAGGTGGACCTCGCCGTGTTTGAACCCCGACTCAGTCCTGATGTCTCACCGGACTGTGATTGTTGGTGAACGAAACTGTTCTGTATCCTCAGAGGTTCTGTTCGATCAGAGCTCCCTGCAGGATCCGGAGTCCAGCTGTAGAATTACAGGACCTGAACTGAGACGGGTCCCAGACATCAACTCTGATTTGGAAATAAAAAAATAAAAACTCCTTCATTAAAGCAGTTTGTTACCAACAGTCAGAACCTGGTCAGGTACTCCACGCCCCTGAGTGTGCTTCTGTTTGTTGCTCTGCAGACAAACACTGTGTGTGTCCTCTGTGTGTCCTCTGTGTGTGTTTGACAAATCTGGGCTGGTTTTTCCATCGGTTGTTGGTTCTGCAGTGGAAAATTAAGATGCACAAGCAGCAGATGGGTGATCACACCATTCAGGTACTGGATCAAGGCCAGATGTTTGGTCTCTCTGGTGTCAGACTGGGCCAGATGTTTGGTCCCTCTGGCATCAGTTTGGGCCAGATGTTTGGTCCCTCTGGCATCAGTCTGGGCCAGATGTTTGGTCCCTCTGGTGTCAGACTGGGCCAGATGTTTGGTCCCTCTGGTGTCAGGCTGGGCCAGATGTTTGGTCCCTCTGGCATCAGTCTGGGCCAGATGTTTGGTCCCTCTGGCATCAGTCTGGGCCAGATGTTTGGTCCCTCTGGCGTCAGACTGGGCCAGATGTTTGGTCCCTCTGGCATCAGTCTGGGCCAGATGTTTGGTCCCTCTGGTGTCAGACTGGGCCAGATGTTTGGTCCCTCTGGTGTCAGACTGGGCCAGATGTTTGGTCCCTCTGGTGTCAGGCTGGGCCAGATGTTTGGTCACTCTGGTGTCAGGCTGGGCCAGATGTTTGGTCCCTCTGGTGTCAGTCTGGGCCAGATGTTTGGTCTCTCTGATGTCGGACTGGGCCAGATGTTTGGTCTCTCTGACGTCGGACTGGGCCAGATGTTTGGTCTCTCTGGTTTCTGACTGGGCCGGATGTTTGGTCTCTCTGGCGTCGGACTGGGCCGGATGTTTGGTCTCTCTGGCGTCGGACTGGGCCAGATGTTTGGTCTCTCTGGCGTCTGACTGGGCCGGATGTTTGGTCCCTCTGACGTCAGACTGGGCCCGATGTTTGGTCCCTCTGACGTCGGACTGGGCCATTTGTTTGGTCCCTCTGACGTCGGACTGGGCCATATGTTTGGTCCCTCTGACGTCGGACTGGGCCATATGTTTGGTCCCTCTGACGTCGGACTGGGCCATATGTTTGGTCCCTCTGACGTCGGACTGGGCCATATGTTTGGTCCCTCTGACGTCGGACTGGGCCATATGTTTGGTCCCTCTGACGTCGGACTGGGCCGGATGTTTGGTCTCTGGCGTCGGACTGGGCCGGATGTTTGGTCCCTCTGGCGTCGGACTGGGCCCGATGTTTGGTCCCTCTGTCGGACTGGGCCAGATGTTTGGTCTCTCTGACGTCAGACTGGGCCAGATGTTTGGTCTCTCTGGCGTCGGACTGGGCCAGATGTTTTGTCCCTCTGGTGTTGGGCTTGTGTTTGGTTTTCTGAAACTGAGTTTGAATCAAATATTTTATAAATATCAAGTGGAGTTTGTGCATCTTCTTTTACCTGGTTTAGGTTTACCTGCTTTAGTTTACCTGGTTTAGTTTTGTCAGACTTTAGGGTCCTGGACCAGGACCTGGCCTCTCCAACATTTTGACCAACAGCTGATTCTGAACCTGGTTCTGTCCTCAGGTGGGTCAGCAGCTGAAGCCTTCAGGTGGATCTACAGGCGATGGAGTCCCACGACCACTAGCTCTCACCTGAGCAGGTGAGTTGATCCACTGGAGAACTGATCCTGTAAAGGTCTCACCTGGAGGGAACTCTGGAGGTCCTGACAGACTCAGAATCTGAACTCAAACCAGAACTTCATCAAAAATACTTTTATTTGAAAGAATCAAACCCAAGATTTTAGTTTCAGAGCAGCAACAAACCAAACCTCAGAAACGTCTTGATTTTCTCCACAGGTTCCTCCTCAGACTCTTCATGGTTCTCCTCCTGCTGCTCCTCCTCCTCCTCAGTGAGTTCCTGTGTAATAAAACTCCAGATGCCACACCATAATCCAACAGAACATCATTCAACATAATTACAAACTTCACTCAATTATTCATAAAATCTCCTCTTTTTATTATTTAATAAATATTTCTAAAGTTCTCAGATGATGTAGAAATGATATAAAAACATTTTGATGAGTTAAAACTTTGACACAAAATTTAAGAAACAGATTAAATTATTTTCCCCTGAGCTGAAAATCAGACCAGAGTTCTCCACCTTCAGGTTTGTGTTGGTTCGGTCCTGCTGGGTTCTGCTCCGTCTTCCCAGGCCTCAACGTCACGACTGTGGACCCTGTCCAGAGTCTGTCCTCCATGCACAGCTTCCTGTCCCCTCACAGCCAATCAGCAGAGCCCGATGGGGAGGAGCCAAGTGAGGAGGAGCCAAGTGAGGAGGAGCTACTGAGCAGACCTCCAGCTGTAGAAACACCTGCGCCTCAGGTAACCTCTCCCTGCTGCAGGGTTAATCCTGGTTCTCTGGTTAATCCTGGTTCTCTGGTTAATCCTGGTTCTCTGGTTAATCCTGGTTCTCTGGTTAATCCAGGTTCTCGGGTTAATCCAGGTTCTCGGGTTAATCCAGGTTCTCGGGTTAATCCAGGTTCTCGGGTTAATCCAGGTTCTCGGGTTAATCCAGGTTCTTTGGTTAAATCTGGTTCTCTGGTTGATCCAGGTTCTCTGGTCCTCTCCAGGTTCTCGGGTTGATCCTGGTTTTTGGGTTGATCCTGGTTCTTGGGTTGATCCTGGTTCTTGTTTTGATCCTGGTTCTTGGGTTGATCCTGGTTCTTGTTTTGATCCTGGTTCTTGGGTTGATCCTGGTTCTCGGGTTAATCCTGGTTCTCTGGTCCTCTGCAGGTCGGTTCTCAGGAGGTTCATTTGGACCCTGAGCCGATGCCGGCTGTGGACTCTGAGCGCCTGGTTCAGGTGGAACAGAGTCTGATGGTCCTGCGGGGGCGGGTGGAGTCTGCAGGACGGTGGGCGGAGCGGAGACACAGGGAGGTGCTTCAGCTCTACGCCGACCTCCATCGGCGGCCATCTTTGCCTCAGAGCGGCGGCGGTGAAGGCGTGGAGCCGTGGATCAGGGATCTGATGGACCGACAGCTGTTCCTGCTCCAAATACAGCTGGACGAGGAGAGGCAGAAGAGGGAACAGGTGATAAGCTCCGCCTCCAAACACCACCTGACCAGACCCAGAACACCAGACCCAGAACACCAGCTCCAGAATCTGAAACCGGGTTTATTTCTGTGTCCAGATGCGCCAGCAGGACCTGCTGCTGCTGAAGGCTCAGACGACCCGTTTGGATCACCTGGAGCTGCACCTGCAGAGCTTGGCTGCCAGAACTCAGGTCAGTCATGTGACTGGATTAATCCAGGTTTAATCCAGGTTTGGTCCTGGGTTAATCCATGCTGGTGTTGTTGTGCAGGAGGTCCAGTGGACACCAGAACCTTCAGCCACGTCTCTCCCAGCTGCTGTCGGGTATCTTCATCCTCCTCCTCTGAATAAAGAACTTTAGATTTTTATCATTAAAACATCAGTTTTTCTTCGGCAGCGCTGGCGTGGACGGACCGTCCCATGATGCTTTGCAGGCAGAGGTTCTGCGGTTGGAGGCGGCCCTGGGGGACGTGAGGCGGGACATTCAGGGTCTGTCCGAGTGTCGGAACGGACTGGAGAGAATCCAGCAGGTGGTGAGAGAGAGAGAGAGATTTTCAAACGCTGAGGGGAACTTCACAATAAAAGTCTTTCTGTAGAAGCTTTTAATGTGAAGGAGCAGCAGGAAGTGACTCGAAACCTCGCCTTCAGATTTCAGAGCGGGTGTCGGTTCTGGTCCAGGAGGAGGTTCGGGCTCTGATGTATGGGAACCAGCTGGCAGCGAGGGGAGACTCCGCCCCCCTCCCTGAGTCTGTGCTGCGGTGGCTGTCGGAGCGGTTCGTCACCGAGGCCAGCCTGCAGGAGGCGCTGTCCGCTCTGGAGCACAGCATCCTGCAGAACGTCAGCAGGAAGCTGCGGCGCGGCGAGGAGACGGGCCGGGAGGACGTCCTAGACTCCACCGGGAACGCTGTCACTCCGGAGGTGAGAGGAGTGGGCGGGCCTAAACACTGATGGGAGGTGCTCAGGTTAATTATAAATAAATAAATAAATAAATTGTTGTGCAGGACGTGCACGCGATGGTGACAGACGCTCTGAGACTCTTCGCTCAGGACCGGATCGGTCTGGCAGATTACGCTCTGGAGTCTGGAGGTCAGAACCAAACCTTGACTCTAAACTGGTTTTATCTGTTTAACATTGTTCTGATCCGTGTCTCTTTCTTTCTTTCTTTCTTTCTTTCTTTCTTTCTTTCTTTCTTTCTTTCTTTCTTTCTTTCTTTCTTTCTTTCTTTCTTTCTTTC
>NW_013952766.1:248457-250353 GCF_001266775.1 Austrofundulus limnaeus | reverse complement strand
CTTTCTATCTATCTTTCTTTCTCTCTTTCTATCTATCTTTCTTTCTTTCTCTCTTTCTTTCTTTCTATCTATCTTTCTTTCTCTCTTTCTATCTATCTTTCTTTCTTTCTCTCTTTCTTTCTTTCTCTCGCTTTCTCTCTCTTTTTCTTCTTTCTTTCTTTCTTTCTTTCTTTCTTTCTTTTCTTGCTTTCTTTACCTATTTCTTTTTCTTTCTTCTTTCCCTTTACCCCCACCCCCTTACAGGAGGCAGCGTCCTCAGCACTCGCTGCTCAGAGACGTTTGAGACCAAGGCGGCTCTGCTCAGTCTGTTCGGAGTTCCACTTTGGTATTTCTCTCAGTCTCCTCGAGCTGTGATCCAGGTACCTCCTCCTCCTGCCACAGATTAGAGCTGGACTAAAACTCCGTCAGTTAATCTGTCAGATTATTAATCTGCTTCCTGCAGCCTGACGTCCATCCAGGAAACTGCTGGGCTTTCAAAGGCTCCAAAGGTTTCCTGGTGATCAAGCTCTCCATGAGGATCCTCCCCACGGCCGTCACCCTGGAGCACATCCCCAAAGTCCTGGCTCCGAGCGGGATGCTGCGCAGCGCCCCCCGGGACTTCAGGGTCTACGTACGAGCCGCCGCTGCCACCGAGCATCAGAGCCACAGCGTTTTGTTTGTGTCAAACTGAAGGTGGGTGTTTTGTTTCAGGGTCTGAGAGACGAGAGCGAAGAGGAGGGGAGGCTGCTGGGTCAGTTCACCTACGAGGAGGACGGAGAGGATCTGCAGACCTTCAGCCTCACTGTGAGTCTGACTCTGATGGTTCTGACGGGACTCAAAGTCCAAAACATGTCCAGATTTTCTGCTTTTAGGTCCTAAAATACTTTCTGTTAGAGACCAACCTGTTTTTATGCTCTGTGGGAATTCACTGGTTCCGAGTTCTGGAGAAATGAAAGTGAGAACAGGCAGAACAGCTAAATTAGCAAAATCAGAGCTAAACTCTTATGAGGCGCTAAAATTAAAAATTCTCATTTTTATATAATTTAATAACGTATAAAAGTCCTATCAGCTATCTGCTGAAGTAGCTGAAGGTTTCAATTGGGGGTGCACGATAACTATCCGCCCGATATCATAACAAACAGAACCAATAATATATGTTCATGTTTGCCAGCGTGGCGGTGAGTGTGCTTGGTTATTTTTATCCTTTTTCGTCAAGCTGCTTCCCGTCTGGCACGACCCGAGCAACGTTCAAGTGGTGTCGGAAAAAACTACTTTCTCACTATAACAATAATTAAAATACTCGGTGCTGAAAAACAACCAGTCATTTTAATAATTATTAATATTATTTTACCAATGAACCCGTTATGTTACACACAAACTTTATAATTATAAACATAAAAAGGTCAGAACAACTACTCCCAATTTGAGAACATGTAATGTCCGTTACCTCCTGAATGCAGCACAAAGTCTGTCTGCTAAAAATGCTAACAACAACAAGCTAGTGTTCAAGAACTCATCAGGACTTAAATCATTCCTGAGGGTTTTGACAAATCAAATAAAATTACCAGAGAGGACGCAGAACTCAAGAATTTAACGATGGAAATGATGGAGCTTGACAAGCAGCTGTTTACCCTCATTAAAGACTGAAGCTTTTATCTCCTTGTTGGACACGGTTTACCATCGTTGGACACGGTTTACCATCGTTGGACACAGTTTACCACGGTTTGCCATCGTTGGCCACGGTTTGCCATCGTTGGCCACGCTTTGCCATCGTTGGCCACGCTTTGCCATCGTTGGCCACGCTTTGCCATCGTTGGCCACGCTTTGCCATCGTTGGCCACGCTTTGCCATCGTTGGCCACGCTTTGCCATCGTTGGCCACGCTTTGCCATCGTTGGCCACGCTTTGCCATCGTTGG
>NW_013952766.1:238313-246187 GCF_001266775.1 Austrofundulus limnaeus | reverse complement strand
ATTATCCACGGTTTACCATGGTTTGCCTTCGTTGGCCACGGTTTACCACCATTATCCACGGTTTACCATGGTTTGCCTTCGTTGGCCATGGTTTGCCTTCGTTGGCCACGGTTTGCCTTCGTTGGCCACGGTTTACCATCATTGGCCACGGTTTACCATCGTTGGCCACGGTTTACCATCGTTGGCCACGGTTTACCATCGTTGGCCACGGTTTACCATCGTTGGCCACAGTTTACCACCATTATCCATGGTTTGCCATCGTTGGCCACGGTTTGCCATCATTGGCCACGGTTTACCATGCTGAGCTGCTGCTACCTCTCTCTTCCAGTAAGTAATGCATTCACACATTGATTGACAGGTTATCATTTGTACACTATTATCTCAGAAGCTGTTTCAGGCAGAAAAATGTTTTAAATCAAATAATAGTAATAAAACAAATGTACTTTGAATCTAACTTGTGTTAGAGAATTATCTGTTTTGAACTTGTGGAATGACTTTTTCTCTTTTTTTTTAAATCTGAGATCAGTGTTAAAGTTTTTTTATAATTAATGTGCCTTTATTTTAAAAGATGGCCATTTCTGAGATTGTTTTGTTTGATATACTTTAAGAAATGTTTGTTTGCTGAGAGTTTATTTCAAATAATATAATTTATAGTCATTTGGTTTTTGTTTTGTTAATTTTTGACTAGTCTTATCTCCTGGTATGTTATCTGTTATCGGTTAACGGTTATCAGCCGTTAGGAGAAAGTTATTGTATCGGTTCTTAAAATGAGTTATCGTGCATCCCTAGTTTCAATACCTCAGAGGTTAAAACAGCTGAAGTTCTGCTGTAGTAGCTGTAAAACTGTAACTGTAAAACTTTAGTTAAATCTATCCAAAGATGACAGAATGATGTTAGACAGAAACCGGGTCGCTTCTATCCAGAACCTGTTTCTGTTGTCAGGAGGAGAACCATGAGTCCTTCCAGATCATCGAGGTCCAGGTTCTGTCCAACTGGGGCCACCCGGACTACACCTGCATGTACCGCTTCAGAGTTCACGGGACACCTGATGACGTCTAAGGACCACAGGAAGTCGGCAGAACCGGGTCAGTGAGAACCTGCTGACTGGGCTTTTATGGACCGCTGAGTTTCCTGTGGAAACGGACCCTGACGGTTCTGAGGTGGGAAGAATCTGTTCATAGTTTTAAACATTCGTTCGGAGTTCTGGTTTATCATTTATCAGGTCTGTGAGCGGGTCAGAACCAGGGGAAGCAGACTGTCCACCTGCCACAGGAAGGCGGCTCTGAGAACCTGTCCTTTCACAATAAAACAACCTCTTTGTTTTGAAAGCTTTAAAATGTGCTGCTTCAGCAAAACATTAAATCTGTAAAATGATCCGATTGGACCGAACGGTTCTGTTTCAAAAGCGGCTCCTGTTCTCAGCTGGTGTCAAATGTTTAACTTTAACTTATTTTTATAAAAATCTGAAGAAATGTTTGTTTTTCTGTGACTTGAAGCTGAATGTTTCATAATAAAGATGTGACTTTTTAAAACCCCTTGGTTTGTTTTGAAATGTTCTGATGTGGATTGAAACATGTAGAACCGGACTTTCAGATCCAGGCCCGCTCGGAGCAGACAGGAAGGAGACCCAGGTCCTGTACTGCTTTGTCAGTATAGAGCAATGGTTCCCAAACTTTTTATCTTCTGACCCACAAAATATCCATGGCAAAAACTTGTGACCCCAAATATTACTGGTCTGAGTACACAAAATTTGTTAATAACCCTAAAAACAAAGGCTACACAAATATAAATACTTATTTATACTTATTTTGTGTTTTTATAATAATTATAGGGAAATATTACACCACCAAGTATTTTAATACCCTTTAAATTGATTTCTGAAGTGCAGTGGTTCCCAAACGTTTCAGCTTTTGACCCACAAAATAGCAGTAGCAGAGACTTGTGCCCACACCTATTTTTGGATGATAAACATTTGTATCAGGTCAACTTTTATTATTTATTATTCTACGTTTATACATTTTAGGCAACTAAGGCAAAAATGTAATTAATTTAGAAAATATTGTCAGGACCCCACTTTGGGTCCCGACCCCAACTTTGGGAACCACTGGTATAGAAGGTCTGAGGTGGTGGGACATCATTTACTGGATTTATCAGCTGTAAAATGAAAAAAAAATCACAGCCTTTATTTTATTTATCTAAACTGAACTGTAGAGTGACGCTGCTGTGAAAATAGTTAACAAGAAACAGAAATAAATCCAAAAAATGAAGCCACTTCATAGGTTATGTTTGACCTTTTGACTTCCTGCAAAATAAAGTGCAACAGAACCAAATGTGTCAAAATGTAAAAATAATGAAACTAAATATGTTTTGAGAAGTCTTTCAGGAACAGGGTTTATTAATGAAATAAAAAATATATTTTTTAATAAAGTGAAAAGATTTATTTGTCACAGCAAGTTTTGTTTTTAATGATCTGGTACCAAAAGAATCACGATGGTTGCTTTTTTAAAACCAGCACAGAAACAAATGCTATAATTAGTTTATTTTTATTACTTGTTCTACAAAACTAAGCTGTCAGGGTTCACTTCAGCAGTGATGAAAATAAATATAAAGACTCCAGTTTTTACAGAACACTCCAGATAATTCACACTTTCATCAAACTTTTATCGAACATTTAGTTCGATTTCATCGAACATTTAGTTCGATTTCATCGAACATTTAGAATTTAAACAGAAAATTCCACTTTCTGTATTTTCAAATTAAATGTCTACAGTTGCTGTTTTTGGACCCTCGTCTAAAGTTTAACTCATTACATTTATTTTACAGATTTATCTTTATGTTCAAATATGATGGCGTCAATTTTTATGCACTTTGTTGAAAAGAGAAAAAACAAGATTTAAAAAATAAAACAGCTGCAGTCAGAAGTTTTTATCAGAGCCTGTGAATTCAGAAAATTAAAGATGATCCACAATAAATTGAAACTTTTCTCAAATCTTTCAGTTGTATAATAATTAATAAAATGGTTCAAAGGATTTACCAAAGCTCCAAATTAATCTGACATTCTGTGATGAGAGAGGAAACCTCTGACTGCAGGTTCTTTAAACTCTTTTTCACGTCCATTATTCTGTTTGAACAAAACAGTTTCAACCTAAAACATCTCCACTGTGAATCTTCATGTGCTGCAACAGATGACTGGTTCGCCCATAACTTTTCCCGCACGTTTTGCATTAATGAGGTCTCTTTGTGCGGGTGTTGTGCGTGTGCCTTGAAAGAGCAGCCTTTTCTGTGAACGTTTTCCCACAGGTCTTACAAAAGAAGGGTTTGTCTTTCGAGTGATTTTTCATGTGCTTTGATAAATGATAGCTCCTGCCGAAAGATCTCCCACAGGTTGTACAGGTGTAGGGTTTCTCTCCGGTGTGGCTTCTTGTGTGTCGACATAAATATCTCTTGCAGCTGAAACTCTTCCCGCACGTTTGGCAAAGAAACAGCTTCTCCTCTGCATGAGTACTCATGTGCTGACTTAAATGACTGAGGCTGTTGAATCTTCTCCCGCAGGTCTTGCATGCATGTGGCTTCTCACCTGTGTGGACCATCTTGTGCTTTTTGAATGCTGGGTGATCAGAAAATCTCTTCCCACAGGTTTCGCAAAAGTAGGGCTTCTCGCCAGTGTGCGTTCTGGTGTGGATCTGGAAGCCGTTGTAAAATTTGAAACCTTTCCCGCACGTTTTGCAGGTAAATGGTGCCTCGTTAGTGTGAGTTCTCATGTGGATCTGCAAATTATATTTATTTCTAAAGGTTTTCTGACACGTACTGCAGGTATGTGGTCTCTCATCTGTGTGGATTTGGTAATGTCGCTTCAATAATGAGGCTTTATCAAAGGTTTTTCTGCAAACGTCACATTTTAGTGACGTTTTGCTGGTTTTTGAGCTTCCTTCCTGATATCTGCTCTCAGCTTCAGTACAGCTGTCAGAAAGGAGCTCATCGCTCTTTGATTCTGGTTTACTCGCAGAACTTTTCTTGTCAGTTTGGGTCACTTTAAAGGCACAAGTCTCCTGCTTTATCTGTTTTTCTTCCTGACTGATGTAGAGTTCCTCGTGTTCCTCTTTAACCTGTGAAGGTTCCCATTTTTCATGGCCTTTAATCTGGGGTAATTCTAGTTCTTCTATTTCGAGTTTAATCCGTGGAAGTTCTGGATCCTGGTGTTCGTGTGGTAATTCTAATTCTTCTAGTTCCTCTTTAATCTGTGGAGGTTCTGCTTCCTTGTTTTCCACTTTAATCCGGGGTAACTCTAGTTCCTTTTTAATCTGTGGAGGTTCGGGTTCCTCATCTTCCACTTTAATCCGGGGTAATTCTAGTTCCTCTTTAATCGGTGGAGGTTCTGGTTCCTCTTGGTTCATCCTGGAGTTCTCCTGGTCATAGATCCTTACAGGAAAACTAAAAAAAAAGATAAAAATGAAACGTTTTACAGATTTGAGTAAAATTTAAAGTCTACAAATAGGACACATTGTGAAGCACAAATGTGAGGAAGTCTCGAATTTCAACAGTTAGTGGATATTTGTGAAATTAGTCACTGATATTAACTACGTCCCACCAGGACCACCACCCAGGAGGTGCCTGACAGACCACTTCTGTGTTGACAGAGTACTGTAAATACTGAAAATCTAAAGTTAAACTTATTACCTTTTAATACTTTTTAATACCAACACAACTTCAAGCTGCAACTGTAGCTTTACCCCTAACCCAAGACAAACAAGTGATTTCATTATGTGTAGGAAGAGTGTGCACCCTTTGAATCAGGGTGTCACACACTAACACGTCCGGGTGGAACATAAAGTCAAAACAAATAGATTCATCCGGTACATGCTCAAACCCTAGCTCCTCAGGGAGAACTCCTTTTCTCATAATGTGAGATCACGAGTCTTATTTTTATTTTCTTTGGTGAATATATCTTCGTAGGGTTGAGTGAGTTTTTAATCTTCACGTTCCGCCGCCTTCAATGAATGAATTTAATGAATTTAGATCAGATTCATTCTCCTTGTTTATATCAGTGCTTCTGTTAGTTACCAGTTGTTACAAACACAGCAGAACAGAAACATCTGCAACAACAAAAGGTTCCTGTTTGTCTTTCATTGAAGTTTCCTACCTGTCCTGTTCTCCGGAGGTTCGGTTCGGTTCGTTTTTCCCCAAACATTCAGAACATTTTCTTCAGCAGCGGTCGGTCTCCAGCTCAGAGAAGAACAACTTATCTGAAAATACTCGATGTTTCAGCTCATAGAAGCAAACACGACCGGTCTGTGTCTCAATTATGTGACACGGGCTAACTAAGCTAACTGCTAGCTTCGGAGGTCACGTGACTGGGTGGATTTCTTCTTCGGCGGTGGAAAACTGCTGCTGTTTTCGACCGCCACCTTCAGTTTGATGTGGTTTTTATGGTTTTACAACCAGATTTGCAAACAAGCTGAGATGATGAAGCTTCATTTAAGTTGAACTTTTCTGTTACACTGATATTTACAGAATACATTGAACGCACCACAGCGCTACAGTATGTAAAACAAGTAGAGCGCACTGCAGCAGCGGTCTAAATGCTAAAATGTGACTTAATAATAATTATGTGACAATAAAATGACATTAGAATATAAACTATAACTGTTTATATGCTTTATGATGAATGCGTTTGTTTTTTCTTTTTATTGTTTTTAAATTAGATTTTTTTGTCTAAGATATTAATAAATGTTTATTAAATGTTTATAGAATAAACATGTAAAAATACCAGAGAGTTGTGTGTTACAGTACCAACATATATTTGAAAACATTTCTTATTTCATAAGCACATTTGATCTTATTTACCTTTATTTACATACCTGTGAAAGATGACATGTCAGGTTCTGAGACTATTTTAAAGATGAAGCTGAGGTTAAGTCTTTTATAAATTATTCCTTTTCACAGATAATCTGATAAATAAATCAAATAAATATATTTACTCTAATTTTTTTAATGCAAAGAAAAATAATAAATTTAATAAGTGTATGAAACACTGATGTCTGATCAAACAATTTAAAAATTAGCCATCTAAAAATAAATTAAAAATACTAGATTATACTCTGAATCTGTTCAAATTAATAATAAAAATCTGCAGTTTGACAGTTGCACTTGGGAAGACTTCTTGAAATAAAGAAAACTTTTCAGGTTAACAAGATTAATAATCCAGCATATTCTGATTTTAGTATATTGATCTCAAAACAAAATCCTAAATACATTTTTAGCTGATACAAGATTATAAAACTTGATTAGATGATCAGTTTTTACAGTAAAGCGACTCTACTGCTCAGAAGGTTAAATAAGCTTCACTTTAAACCGGGTCAATTCAAGGTTTAATTAACTCGTGTTTACACCAAAATCCCAGCTTAATCCCTTGTCCTATTGGTGCAACAGGCTCCTGGAATCAGAACTTGAGACCCTGGACCTGCTCGAGGCTCAGCATGGTGACCTTTGGTACCTGCAGATTGTATGGGACAGGTGATAAGAGTCGACCCGTTCAGGTTCTGAGCTACAGAGCTCTGTTTGTGTCATCAGAGACGTCCTCAGCTCAGATCTGCAGCAGCTGAAGGTGAGTCTGAGCAGGTTCTGCCTGTGGTTCTCTGGTGACCTGGCATCAGGATCAGATGTAACGTTCTAATGGAAAGGTTGTGGTTCTCCAGCAGGATTTAATGAACACAGGAAGTGAACCAGGTAGGCTGCAAAGTCTAATCAAGTCTAACGATCTTATCCAGACTAAAACTGTTTTTTTTAATCTTGTAAAAATAAATTTAGGCTGGATATAAAATTGATAACTTTTGCAGTGTTCAGATCAGACTTTTGCAGCTTTTATGGAACCGTTTTATTTTCTCTAAAAATAAATAAAAATTTAAATGAAACCATAAAATCTGCTTCAAATGAACAAAGAACCGGAACATTTTCATGTTTAAACAGCTTCACAGAAAAATAACTACCTTCATGTTTCTCTGTGATACTTTATTAAATCCACTGAGTCCAATGGGTTTAAAGACAAAAACACCAAGCAGCTGCTGGTTCCACAGTCCAGGAGCTACAACTAAAGAGCACCTTTGTAGACCCTCAGAGGGTCTGAAGGGCCACCTGTGGCTCCCAGACCTCAAGTTGAGAAGCCAAATTTTATCTGGCTCAGATTTGATCTGGCTGTGTGTGTTCACCTTTGCTCAGTGTTTTTCTGATTAAAGCTTTGTTATCGTCTCAATCTGCTTCCTCAGCTGGACAACAGTCTCAAACTCTACGTCTGAAGGATTATTTAAGACCTTTTATTAGTTTTTAATTTTTATAATTTTGATCAAGTAAAAAAACAAATCATTTCATTCTAAACATTTAAATTAAACTGATTACATTTAGTTAATTAATCAACACAACTGATTTTCATTTACATTAAATTATTTTATTTAAGTTCATGTTCAGAAATAAAGTTCAGATAAAACGGATTTTATCTCAAATTGAATTAAAGTTTGTATTTTGTGAAAACAATCAGGAAGCTGTTTCAGAAATGATCATTTTAAAATCTCGAAGATTTTCTCAGATTTAAGATAAAAAATGAAATGAAATATTTGAGCAGCGGGAGTGAGGATAAACGAATGAATGGATGAATGTTTTCTCTGCAGCATGGCTCTCCGGATGTGTTGTAATGTTAAAGCTGTGCTCGCCACCCTCCTCTTCATCATGACAATCCTTTTTATCACGATGGTCGTACTGATGTTCACCAGGAAAACACACACAGGTACCCCCCCCCCCACACACACATCCTTTTTCTTGCATCAAACTGAGGACTTTCTATTGACTTCCATTCATTTTTGTTATAGCATTCATGCCTGACC
>NW_013952766.1:235171-236342 GCF_001266775.1 Austrofundulus limnaeus | reverse complement strand
TATTTATATAGAGCTATTTTTAGTAAAACATCAGTAATTTTTAGTGATTACCTTTAGTGACTGTCCTCATAATTACATTACATTTAAAAACATTTCATACAATATTTTTTACATTAAATACATGATAAATATGTTAAGTGTTTTTTATATTCAGTCATTTTTAGATGTAGTTATTTGTGTGATGATAATGACCTTTTAGTTTTAGTGTCCAGTCAGATTACATATTACATTCTTTAATTTATAAGTGTTTTACAAATGACTCCATCTTGTTTCCAGAGTATAGACATAGCCCACAGTAACATGAAGCCTGGCAGGATTTACAGGAACAAAGGTGTGCTGGACGACAGCAGCCTGAACAGAAGTCCTCACTCCTACCTGAACAACCCTGAGGAGGAGAGGAACAGGTAACCTCATTCCAACAATGTTTAGCTTTTAATAAATCACATGTAGATGTTTGCAATTAAATGTATTTTTTTAGTTAAGACTCCTTGCGTAACAAAACCTGTCAGAAATTTTCTGTGAACATTTCATCAGATGTTCTGATTTTTGTTTCTTTCAACTTTAATTTAACATTTTTATTATCTGATATTTATGATTCAATTTTTTTTCTTTTAAATATTTATCACTGTGATTTGATCTTATTATAATAATGTTTGATTATATGAACAAACCACAAAGACAATGAAATAATACGCCTCAAATTTTATTTAATTTGTTCACAGTTGCCCATTTGTATATTTCTGACAATTAATTTATTTGTGTATAAAGTAACATATATTATAGATATAATTGTGTCAAAATATTTGCTGTAATTTTAAGCTTCTGTTTTAAAATGAGTTTAAATTAAAAACTGCAGCAACACCAGAGGTATTGCCTCGGCCAGGTTTCTGATCCAAACATGACTTCAGTAAAGACCAATAAATATTGACAGTATTGGTCAGCGCTTATGTTATTGATTATTGATCAGTTTTGGTGCTGATCTCTTCAGGTATGATAGGAACACAGACAAACAGGTGTTGGTGCTGAAGTTTACGGATCTGGATGGAGATGGAATCGGTATGCTCAGGTAAAAATACCTAAATTAAGCCAAATTCAATAGATTTTTCTTCTTCTTCTTCTTCTTCTTCTTCTTCTTCTTCTTCTTCTTCTTCTTCTTCTTCTTCTTCTTCTT
>NW_013952766.1:222496-235139 GCF_001266775.1 Austrofundulus limnaeus | reverse complement strand
GAACTACACCAACCGCATGGTGAGCAGTGATAATATGGGTTATGCTTCCTACCTGATGGAGGAGGAGAAGAACCGCGGACAGTTACCTGGACAGGTACGACAAGGCTGGCATTACATGATGGAATCATTTGATGGACAAACCTCTAAAATGAGATGTGGTAATTGTTTAAGCTAAGTTTAAGAAGTGTTTAAAAAATAATTTGTTCATGGATTCATGTTTCATTTAGGAGTCTATAAGAAAAAAATTCTAGTGTGCACAACTCAGTTTTCTTACAAAAAAGGGGAAAGAGTAAATGAGTGCCTGGTCCTGAAGAATCAAAAAAAATGGGATAATCAGCACTCCAAAAACATTTAGGAGTCAGACAGAAAAAAATTTTTTTTTAGTAATTTCAACATTTATCCCTTTGATAAAAATGATTTTACGTAGATTAAAACAGCATTCCTTCACTGTTTTTTTTTTTTTTATCAGGGAAGTTTTGTTTCCGGTTTTTCCTCCAGTAACCTGGGAGATGTCAGTCCAAACACTAAAGGACCTTATTGTTTGAACACAGGACTGCCTTGTGACTATGTGAACAGTTCCTGTCCTGTTGGAGGGGTAAATACACACACACATGCACACACACACATACACACACAGTCATCAATTTTTTTACGAGCTCAGAATATTATCTATCAGACTAAGGAGTGTAAAGCATTTGGACCTGGAGAAGACATGTTCGACAGCACAAGAATCATTGGACACAACATATACATGAAGGCCAAGGTACCTGTGTGTTTGCACCTGTTACCTGTCTGTTTGCACCTGTTACCTGTCTGTTTGCACCTGTTACCTGTCTGTCTGCCCCTGTTACCTATTTGTCTGCACCTGTTATCTGTCGGGTTGGTGTCACTAAGCAGAGAAATATGAGGAAATAAAAACTGACATAATTTGTAACACAGTTACTGGTTTAAGCGCATTGTGGGGACCCTGGTTTTTAACCTGTTTAATGGGGACACATTAAAAGTATGTCTTCATGTAGTTAAACTTTGTACTATTTCTGTTTTAGCTTGATGATTGTTATTGTCTGGATCTCAGTTTCAGAGGAAAATGTATTTTTTATATATAATCTTTGGAAAACATCTTTGTGTTTGTGCTGCTGCCCCCTGCAGGAACTCTATGCAGCTGCAGTTGAGGAAGTGACTGGTCCCGTTCAGTTTGCTCATCAGTGGGTCGACATGTCAAACGTGACTGTTCAGATCAACAACACACACAAGGTTAATAGACACACACAGAAACACATTCAAGTTTGTATTTCTATCTTTATTAGGGCATTATTTTAACTTAAATCCGTTTATGTAGCTTTAAATCTTTTCTTAAACCTAATCAATTATCAGCACAATCTTTCCAGTAGGCATGTACCTAACCCTATCCTATCCTCAAATTACATTTTTTAATTTTATTTTTTGTTTGTTTCAAGTTTTATTATCCTGATTTTGTGGTTCTGATTAATATGATAATAATAATTAATTCTACACTTTTTATTTGACATTTATCTTTATTCGATTGATTCTATTCTCACCTTTTTACTTTTTATATTTTTATTTATTTGTTTCTTATTATTCTCTGTTGGTCTTGTCATTTTTAAATTTTCAGCTTGTTCTGGTCAGCTACACTTTTTTAAAACTATAGTGATGTTATTTGTGTAACATATTTATTCCATATCTAATGAAGTTACCTATTATTATTATTATTATTTATTTTTAGTTATTATTATTACATTCTCAGTTTTCAATATACGGTATACAGATCTTGTATAGACCTTTAACTGTTATTTCTTGTAGCATGAACTTCAGTTTTTACAACTTGTACAGCCTGTTTGAGTTCATATTTCTGTGCTTAGGTCAGTACATGTAAACCTGCTCTGGGCCACAGTTTTGCAGCAGGAACTACAGACGGAGGAGGAGACCTGAACTTCACCCAGGGTGAAACTTCTGTCACTTTTCTGTTTCTTGTCATTCTGCTGTTTTGGTCTTTCACTTGTTAAGCTTGTTTGTGTTGATTTTTGTGAAGGGGCTGTGGAAGGGGACCCATTCTGGGATGGGATTAGAGATGCACTTTTGGGACCGCCGTCCAATGAGACAAAGAAATGTCACCATCCTAAACCAATTCTATTCAGCACAGGGGAGGTGAGGCAGAAGTTGGACACATCAAACCCTCCCAATCATTAAACATATCATTAAGTATCTTATTTCAAATTTTTTATTATTTAATTTAAACAAATACAAACAAGACAGCAAATGATGTGTAAATAGTTTTAGACCAGTTTTCCATGTGAATGTTGTTAATGTAATGGATGCTAACACATCCTATGTGTTAATTGTGTACAGATGAACTGGCCTCTGCCATGGCATCCTCAGATTGTTGATGTTCAGATCATCACCATCGGCTCTGTAGCGGTGATAGCTGTCCCTGGAGAAATGACGTAAATTCCTGCAGTGACACCAACAACAAGGCAGCTGTCTGTAGAATAACTACGTCCTGATTTTATTCTGTAAATCTGTTCCAACAGCACCATGTCCGGCAGGAGATTACGACAGGCTGTCAGAGAGGTGAGCAATGTCATGAAAACAAACAACTTTTGCAACATGTCACGTATTGTGTAGGCATGTGGTAATATCACATGTTATTACCATGTACCAGGAGTTGGAGTCTGAGGGAACCTTCAAGAACATAGAGGTGGTGATTGCTGGACTCAGTAACACCTATACTCACTACATAACCACCTATGAAGAGTACCAGGTATTCATGTAAAATCTAAGAAAACCTTGTAAAAAATATTAAAATGAAACATTATTTAAGTTTTCAATTTAAAAAGAAATGATTGGAAACATAAAAAATGTAAACAAATTGATGTTTGTGTTGTTTAGGTGCAGCGATATGAAGGAGCATCTACCATCTACGGTCCACATACGCTTACTGCCTACTTGCACAAATACCGGGGCTTAGCCAGAGCCATCGCTCAGGTGAGACTGAGGACTTATTTTACCCTGTAAGGTTATGAAAGTGATTCTTCCCATTAGATGGAGGCACAAATAAAGTTTAAAAACTTGTGAATTAACAAAAAACTCGAAGCACTCGGAGAGTGCAAACCTCCGCCAAGACCAATTTCCCCCATCCTGTAATAGAGTTACAAAGGGGCACACCAAAACTACAGTGCCACCTGCTGGACACTTTGAAACCCACGCCCTGTGAAAGCGTCACAGCTTTGCCGATGTCAGAGTGTTAAAAGAAAAAAAAATCCTGTATCCGCATCGTGATCTGGAACATCACCAAAATTTAAAGTTGTGTTCCTTGGCCCAGTACCCACATGTGGTAAAAATGTCATGACAATCCGTCCACAAGTTTTTGAGTAATTTTGTCCACAGACAGAACGACAGACGGACAGACAGACGGACAGACATACGCGACCGAAAACATTACCTCGCCCTTGGCGGAGGTAATAAGAAAAGAATTGATAAAAAAGTGTTTTGTCACATAACTAAAATAATTAAATTTGTACATTAAATTTATTGTGTTTTTGTAATTTCAGAACAAAGTGTTAGAGCTTCCTGCTGGACCTGAGCCTCCTTTCTTTACCAGCAATCTTTTTAATCTAATGGGTGCAGCTACTGTGGACAAAAAACCAGAAAACAGCAGCTTTGGAGACATCTTGGAGCAGGTTTACCCCATCTACAGACAAGTAAGGAACAGGTTGACACTGTCTACAGGGAGGTAGGGAACAGGTTTACTTCATTGGGTTATCAGAATCCACCCATTTGCTGATGACACCCTGCTGTTTATATTTAAGTTGATATGAATTTAACTGGTTTCATGTTTTTTTTCTCAGGGCGATGTTGTTTCTGTCACATTTGTAGCAGGAAACCCTCGACACTCTGGAGACATTGTGAGATTTTTTTATTATTCTTTGTGTATTTTGCTTTTAGTCGTTGTTTGTTGTCATTTAGTGGAGTCACTTTCTGTGTTTGTGTGCAGAGAGATAAAACATTTATCGCTGTGGAGATATATGACAACAGAACAGAAACTTGGGAGGTGGTCCACACTGATGCATCATGGGAGACCAGGTGGGTTAATCTGTAGACATGTTCTCTGCGACAAAGGGTGCAGTAAGGTTTTAAGTTTTATTCACACCAGAACAAAATATTTTGCTGATAAACTTATGACCAGGGTATCTTTGTTTTCTTAGTTTTACTTATCTAAATTGTAAAAAATAAAAATAAAAAAAGCTCCCCACCACGTTTCCCCACCAGAGAGGGCGCTCATGAGTAGGAAGTAATCTGCTTTTCTCCCACAAGATGGTCCAAATCTCATGTGAAGTCTCTGACTTTTGTGTTGGCGCCTCCTGGTGGACTATGTGTAAAATGCCAGAATTCATATGATGCTGCTACAGCTGATATATGTTTGTTGTCAAAATACCTTTTAGTACATATGTTGTTAAAATAAAATGAACAGTCCAATGATCATTTTACTGATATGTATAAAGACTGCAAAGGCTGAAAAATCTTGAAGTCTGTATGAAATTGGAGGTAGTTTGAGGATTAAATTTTTTATGCTTTTTAAGCTCAAAAAAGGGGGGGTCGTATTATACATGAGATCATATTATACATGAGATCGTATTATACATGAATAAATACGGTAAGTTGCAAGTTAAATATTTAGTTTGGAGTTAAATATTTAGTTTGGAGTTAAATACTTAATTTGTAAATTGAATATTTTATTTGGAACTATGACATTTATAAATGTATGAATAACATGGTGAAAATCTGACTTTGAAATAATAACCCCCTATTTTTTTCTTATGAAAGGCTAAATAAAGCAAAATATTGGTAATTTTTGACTGTGTAACTTTACAAACCAGCACCCCATAACAGAGTTTCAGACCATAGCAGCAGAACAACTAGATAAACTTTGTCTTAGTTAAACCTGCTCACAACAAAAACTTTGAAAATTAGCACTGATAACTTTAAAAACTGACAATCCAGGAAGTCCATCCCTCCAGCTGTCAGTGAGGTCTTTCTGTTTCACCAGGTTTCACTGGCTGAAAGGTTCTAATCGACAGAGTAATGCCACAGTTGAATGGTTCGTTCCTCCGTCGGCTCCCGCCGGCTCCTACAGGATCCGACACTTCGGACATTACAAACAGATGAAGGGCCTGCGGCCCGTCATCACGCCGTACGAAGGCTCGTCTGACGTCTTCAGAGTCACCGACAGCTTCTACCATCAGTGACATCAGAGGCAAACTGTGTCCACATCAGTGATTCAGAAATGGATCAACCTGCAGCTGAAACTGCAGATTTAAATAGAGGCACAAGTTCAGGGTTAGTCCTGGAAACTAATAAATACTCAGATATACATTTTTCACAGTTTTTTTTCCTTTAAATATTAGTGTCTACATTTGTTGTCCTAACGTTTTATCTTGGTAAGTTTTCCCTTCAGTTTTGTCAAACCCCTAAATACTCTGATCAAATCAAAACAACAAACTTGTTTTTGTACCAAAAATATTTATTTTCAACGTGTTTGTATAGAAATGTTTCAGGCAGACCAGGATTACAGATTACAGGAACAATAAATATCACAGCAGCAGGAAGAAGGTCACGTCAACAATGACTCAGCAGTTTAAGGAACCCGAAGACTTTTAGTCCAGTTGGACGCTGAGACATCAGGAGTACAGAAGACAAAGTCTTTGTTTTTATTCCACACAAAGAGGCTGATAAAACCTCATCCTGTCTCGTTTTAAAACCGTTAGATTCATGAGTGGAGATTTGCTCTTTTTTCTGATTTCTTTGAATTATTAAATCTATTTTTGAACAATATTTTTATATTTTAAAGCGACAGCTTGTAAAATGATTGTTTCCTTCAGAAAAAGAGGTAACATGTTTGTTTAAATGTCAGCTACATTTAAATCCCACTCTGATCAATAAAGGCACAAATGTCAAATAAAAACGTAAAAATATATAAATGTAAAAACTGTGACAATAAAGTAAAATAATCAACTGTAAAATAGCTCAACTAGCTTCATTTTTTTAGTTTGATGGAGCTTAAATTAAGTTAATTTAAATATTTTATTATTTTTAATATTTATAGTCTTATATCAGGGCAGTATTTGGTTTCTTCCTCTATATTTTTCTAGATTTATGTGTAATAAACCTTTATTTAAGCCATAAAAATAAAAGTTATTTTAGGAAGTTTTAGTTTTTTATTATAAGTAAAATAAAGAATCTCAACTTTTAACCCTCCAGAAATTTACAACTCATCAAAGTGCTTTCAGCTGGACTCAGACACGTCCAAAATGTCCAAACCCTGTCAAAGGTGGAAGGACTGTTTGTTCACAACATGACCAGGGTCAGATCCGGACCGGGCCTGCTCAGATTAAAAGGACCGACACGGAAACGACAAGACGCTGGTGAGCGTTTGGTCTGAGGGGGGGTAAGATCAGGTTGGACTGATGCTGAGGGCACAGACATGAGACACATGTCAAATACATGACTCAGCTTTAAGACAAACTTCAAACACAAAGGACACATTTTAACTCCGTCAGAAGTCTCAGACAGGCTGGACACCATATTCATTTTATAAACATGACAGAGACTCTTAGGACACGTGTTGGACTTATGGTGGACAAGTGCTGGACTCATGGTGGACACGTGTTGGACTCATGGTGGACACGTGTTGGACTCATGGTGGACACGTGTTGGACATGTCAGGCTGATTTCATTTACAACAAATGATGAAATGTGAAACTCCGGGTTTCAGCTTTGCTTTTTTGCAGAAGATGTGGTTCGGGGACAAACCAGACCGAGACACGCCAGAACTCTCTGATGGGATCATCTATAATCTTTGTCCTGAGAAGACATTGGGGTCCTCCAAGAGACACAAGGAGACAAATGTTTGAGTTTTCTCTGTGGACCTGTTAGTTCTGAAACCTAACGTTGGATAAGTGGAAAATAATGGATCAACGGACGGGACAGTTGGACAAATATCAAAGTTCATAATGGACACCTCAGACAGTTACAGGCCAGTTGGACATGTCCCAGACACATGTAAGATTCAGTTGGACATGTCTCAGACACATAAGATCCAGTTGGACATGCTTTAGACACATGTAAAATTTAGTTGGACATGTCTCAGACACATGTAAGATCCAGTTGGACATGTCTCAGACACATGTAAGATCCAGTGGGACACATGTTGGACATGTCTCAGACACATGTAAGATCCAGTGGGACATGTCTCAGACACATATAAAGTCCAGTTGGACATGTCTCAGACACATGTAAAATCTAGTTGCACATTTGTCAGACATGTCTCAGACATGTAAAATCCAGTTGGACTTATTTTAGTCACATATAAAAACACACAGGACAGGTGTCCAGGTCTTGTCCTACATTCTGGGCTCATGTGGTTTCAGTCAGCTGCAGGTTTTGTCTCCTCACAGGGTTTTGGTGGCGTCCTGTTTGCTGAGCAGGACCTCCAGCAGGCGGAGTTTTGCCTTCAGCTGTTTGTACTCCTGGTACTCGTCCTTCATGGGACTGCGGTCCTCCTTCTGGCAGATCCTGTCAGGGTCCAGGGTAAAGCCCGTCAGTAAAGCGTGAGGGACATGAAACCGTGTTAGGTGTCCCGCTGTACTCACCGTCCGGTCTGACGGTAAAACTCCTCCTCAAACTCCTTCAGAACTTTACGCCTGATCTTCTTCTCGGCTCTGGTGTCCCGCAGACACTCCAGCAGCTGAGACCTGGACCGAGGCGGGGGTGGGGGGCAGGGGGGACAACAGGTGTGTCAGAAGAAGAGCTCACCTGAAGAAGACCTGCAGATCTGCCAACTCACCTGGAAGCTTCGTGAAGGTTGGCGGTGGTGAGAGCGGCCTGCTGGCGGACGGCTTTCACTTCGTCTATCGGAGACACGAAGGCCGGGTCGCTGTCCCGGTCGCTGTCCTCCTCGCTGGCTGCCGACCAGGTCCCCCGGTGAGGAGGAGGAGGAGGAGGAGGAGGAGGAGAAGGACCCAGAGAGGAGCTCGGAGACTCTTCATCAGAACCGTCCTCTTCCTCCTGACAGGCAGGAACAGAGATTCTACTCCATGCTGGACTTTGGTTCAACGAAAGGGGATTCTGTGTGTGTGTGTGTGTGTGTGTGTGTGTGTGTGTGTGTGTGTGTGTGTGTGTGTGTGTGTGTGNGTGTGTGTGTGTGTGTGTGTGTGTGTGTGTGTGTGTGTGTGTGTGTGTGTGTGTGTGTGTGTGTGTGTCTCACTATAGTACAGATGGTGGGGCTGACACACAGTAAGCGTTTGATCATCTGGTACCGGTCATACAGAGGCTTCACCAGGTTCTTCTCCTGCTTTGTTCCCTGTCAATCAATCAATCAATCAATCAATCATAAACTTCATAAAAATCAGAAAAACGTTGAATCACTTTAACTTGTTTTATTAAAGGTGTAATAAAAGCTGCAGTGCCCCCTGCTGTCAGGAGAAGGAAGTCCAGCAACTAAACTAAAAAACTGAGTTAAAATATTTATTTTTTTCTGTCCAAATCTTTTCCCTGAAGTGAAGAAGATAAAATCAGAACATCTCTCAGAATTAAATAATTCAACTTTTTCACTTTTAAAATCATTTTTTAAGATCCTGGAGGCTTTATTATTTGTTATACTAGTAATAAATCTTACTTTATTGTTAAACAAATAAATGTTTATGAAATAAAGTCAAGTGTTTTTATCCCAAATACAAAAAGCTGAAATGTTTACCGGTCGGCCGTGAACGCTTTCGAAGTACAGCAGACATTTCTGCAGCGTGATCTTCTCCAGAACCATCTGGGCCTGAGTCATCTCCTGCACACACAGAAGGAACCAGAACTCAGTCAGAACCGGGGGGATGAGCCCGGCGGGACGTTTTTTTGTTTCAGCGCGGACCTTCATGTTGTCGGGGAGACCCAGAGACCTCCTCTTCTCTCTCAGACGCCTCAGCAGAGACTCCACCGTCTCCTCCAGGGACGGCTTGTGGTCCGACGACCCGATCTGGCCAGAACCGAACCTGCGGCGGGCGACACGAACACGGGCCAGTCAGAACAATAAGAGGTTTGGGTTCAGACGTGGTTCAGGATCAGGTTCTGATCTGTTTACCTGCAGACGTCTGAGGGTTCCGGTTCTTTGGACTCAAACACCGACTGTCGGAGTCTCAGCTCTGAAACACAGAAACCCTCTGAGCAGAATCTAAAAGATTTCATTAAATCTGATTTATCAGGTTTCTGTCTGAATGGTGAGGAAATGTTTCTACAGGTTCAGAACCTGCAGAACCTGTAGCCGTCATGTGTGGAATGGAATGATACTTGTTGATCTGTTCTTAGGTCAGGTTCTAAGATATTCAACTGACTCAATTTCAGAATCGTTTATTGTCATTCACACACAACATCAAGATGCAGTGCAGAACAAAATTTGCAGTTTAAACACACACACATGACAAACATGGGGGAACGAGTGTCCAGGGTCTTTCGCAACTTGGTGCGCTACCTTTGCAGTTTAGAATACACACACATAGGAAGGGTGAGTTAAAAAAAGAGCTTTGATCCTGTGTTTTAAACAGAAAACACACAAACATACGCTCAAAAACACTACTCTGTAAAACAGTGCAGACAGCTAAGGAGGGGAGAGGGGTGGGGGGTCAATGACTTCAGTTGTTTTACTCTTTCTTTTGGTTATCACCAGATTGGGATGTCTTATGACCAGGACAAGATCTAATGGCGTAATCACTCTTTTATTGTGATTTATCACTGTTATTTTTCTTTCTTTTGGCCTGGGAGTGACATCATGATCCGATCTGTATGTTGAAACAGTACCGTATTTTCTGGACTGTAAGTCACACTTTTCTCAAAGTTTGGCTGGTCCTGCGGTTTATACACCGGAGCGACTTATATAAATGTTTTTTTTCTCTTCATGATGCATTTTTTGACTGATTTATCCCGATTGACTTGAACCAAGGAGTAAACATTACAGTCTTCAGCCATGAGATTGCACATAAGCTTGTGAATCGCCTGGATCAGGGCTATTCAACTAAACTGCTCCGGGGGCCACAGTTACTGCAGGTCAACAGGTGAGGGGCCGAACATCCAGTAATTAAAGTTATTATGTAAATAAACCAAGTATTACAAAGATCTGTTACATTTGAAAGAGTTTATTTTGCTGCATTTACCGGTAATCATGATTACAACATGCAGAACCCTATAAAATAATTAAACAATATCAAAAACAAAAATAACACATTATGCCTCTTATTTACACAAATAATATTGGCATCTCTGACTTGCCAAATTTTTAAAACAATACTTTTTTCACTTTCTTAGTTTTATCTTCAATTGCTTGTAGTTTTAACTGTGTTGGATGTTCATAGAAACCATAACCCTAACCGTTTTTACCAGCTTCTAGCCAAGATTCTTACATTTCTGTAGATACCAAACATGTCTATGTCTAGCTAAAAGAACTTGGAGTAATTATAGTAGAAAACCAGGGCTTTGGGCTTAAGAGATGAATGAACCAATTGGCAGACCAAACTTTGCCCGTGGGCCTCCAGTTGAACAGCCCTGGCCTACATCAACAAGTATCATTCCATTACAACTTGTCTCTGTAGTTTAAAGAAAAACAGAAAACATGTTTGCTTTGACTCAAACACAAACAGAATCCTCCAAGTGCTGAAAAAGATCCACGGAGAAAACAGAACCACAGGTTTGGGTTTACCTTTCAGCTGTTTTCGTGCTTTGGCCAGTTCACTCATGACTCTCAGCATCTCTGGGTTGGAATATTTATCGTTGTGAGACGGCTGCGAGACCAAAACAGAGACAGACGGAAAGTTTCATTTCTCTCTAAATAACTTAGATTATATGAGTTCATTATCAATACTTAATTAAACATTAACTTCAAATCTCAACCTAACAGTTCACACATGTCAGCGTATTGACTTCAGCCTTTTTAAGTTTTCAGTTCAGTAATTAACAACAGAGAAATGTCTCACAGCAGACTCTGTGGGATCAGGCTAATTTCTGGAGCATTTGAAGAAAAATAAAGCTGATGTTGTAATGAAACCTGTAACATTTATTTTTATTACCCAAACAGCAGAATATCTAATTTATTGTAATAATATTAATAAAATATCTAAATTAATCAGTAAATCTGCAGCCTGTCAACTTTAAAAACAATCAAAACCAACGAGGACCAAAGTCGACCGCAGGAGGACCAGATCAGGTCTTACCTTGTACTTCATGTCCTGCTCGAACTGATCCTCAAACCTGCGGACTCTCCTCTTCAGGTTCTGGATCTGTTTGGTCAGGAACGAGATGGAGGGGGGAAACTCGTCTTCTGATCCCTCAGTCCTGTCCCCCAGACCCCGACACCTCAACAAAAACACAATAAATATCAGATCCTGTGACCCAGACCCCAACAAGGCTGGACAAAGATCAGATCCTGTCCAGTTCAAGTTGAGGAGAACTCATCAGTGAGGGTCTCAGACGGTCTCAAGACCAGATTTCTTGACGTCAAACCTCTCCACTCCACCATCACTCAGCTGAAAGCCTCTGGAGACAAAACCCTTCAAGAGTTTCCTTTAATGGGTCAGTTTTAAATACATCGAGACCGAAACCTTAATCTTGATTTTGTTCTTACAGAATTCACTTTTAAATATTATCTGACATGGATGAACTCATATTCACCGTCTCACAAGCAGAGATTCTGATTTTTGGTTGTTTACACCAGTAAACAGCAAGAACAACAACAACAGGAAGTAGAGTGGGGCAGAAAAATGATAAACTGGGTCACAAAAACGTGGACCCTTTACCTCAGGCATCGGTCTAAAAATAGAAGGAACTGAAGGATGGATTATGTAATATGCATTAATACAGAAACACATGGAGGTCAGACTGAAACCAGGGCAGGAACTTTAAGACCACATTTCATCCCATATCCCCTGAAACCACTTGAGGCAGGATGCTTGTAAGAACTGAAAGATTGAAATAATGCTTTGTTTACAACAAGAAACCAGAAGAACCAAAACTACAGTCCCTCTAACAAGACCCAATGATCCCAGTAAGTACCTAGACCCACTGATACCAGGTACTAGACCCAGAGATCCCGGTAACTAAACAAAGCAATCCCGGTAACTGACTCAACAGTCCCAATAAACAGACCAATGATCCCAGTAAGTGACTCAACGATCCCAATAAACAGACCCAATTATTTGAGTAAACAGATGTAATGATCCCAGTACCTAGCACCCAACGATCCCAGTAACTAAACCAGGCAATCCCAGTAAGTGACTCAATGGGCCTCATGCAAGAACATGTTCGTATTCTTATCCTAAATTTCTCTTACTTTTGTTCGTACAAAGGGTTCGTACGAACATGTCACGTCAGATTCAACAAACGCTTCTATCTTCAGGAAAAGTGTGTAAATGAGCTGCGTAAATTCACCTGTTCTATCCAGCTGCTCGTGCACGAGAGAGGAGATTAGCATAATTACCACCCCAAAAACACCATATAAGGCTGTGTTTCCTGCCCCAGATATCAGGAAGTGTCCATTCATGAAAAATGAATGGACACTCGAATATAGGTCCATTCACATTTCCTATATAGGAAA
>NW_013952766.1:208515-221110 GCF_001266775.1 Austrofundulus limnaeus | reverse complement strand
ATTATTATATGAGTTATTTATACTTTTAGCAGCTCTTTTTATCCCACAACTGACCTGCTAAAGATGACAGATTTTATTTTCTGGATCTCTGACAGACGGACTTCAATCTCTGAACTCGTAAAGTTTTTATTTTTTCAGTTTTCGCTGTAATTTTCATGAATGAATGAACACTTTCTTGTATCTGAGGCATATCCTTATATGGTGTTTTTGGGGTGGTAATTATGCTAATCTCCTCTCTCGTGCACGAGCAGCTGGATAGAACAGGTGAATTTACGCAGCTCATTTACACACTTTTCCTGAAGATAGAAGCGTTTGTTGAATCTGACGTGACATGTTCGTACGAACCCTTTGTACGAACAAAAGTAAGAGAAATTTAGAAGAAGAATACGAACATGTTCTTGCATGAGGCCCAATGATCCCAGTAACTGAACCAGGCAATCCCAGTAAGTGACTCAATGATCCCAACAAACAGACCCAATTATTTGAGTAAACAGATGTAATGATCCCAGTAAACAAACCCAATGATCCCAGTAAATAAACCCAATGATCCCAGTACCTAGACCTAGACACAATGATCCCAGTAAGTAATCCTAATGGTCCCAGTAACTAGATCCAATGATCCCATTAAACAACCCTAATGGTCCCAGTAACCAAACCAGTGAAATAATTAGTAAAACAGGTACAGAAACCAGTAAAGCCAGTGAACAGACTCACAGGATGTACTGTTGGCTGCAGGGTGGGGACGGAGCAGTATCCGGGTCGGAGTTGAACCTCAGACTGGGACTGGCACAGCGGGGGGAGGGCAGGGGGCTGGGGAGCCCCGCCAGGAGCTGAAGGAAGGCTCCGCCTCCTACTCCTTCTGATCCATCACCTCCTCCTCCCTCCCCTCCAGGACTGCTCCTCTGGGGGGAGAGGCGAGGACTGGGGGAGAGCATGTCAGGGACTGGGGGCAGCTGGTCCGGGTGAATGGCAGTCAGTGGCTGGTGTCTGGGAGGCTGTGGAGGTCTGTTCAGGACCATCAGCAGTTCTGTGGACACCAGAAGAAGAAATTACTGCTGAGTCTTTATTCAGTCTGGTGTTTTCCTTTTGTTTGTTTGTTTGTTCGTTTACAATCAAACCACTGTCTGAATATTTTCTCATTCAGGAGACAATGAGACATCCTGAACTTCTGGACATCTTGAGCACATTCAACATCTCATCTGAGAAACTTTCTCAGCTCAAACTAAAGATCAGTGAGTGGAACTCACATGCAAATCACTCTCCCTCCCAAGGGTTGTTAGGGACAGACATGAAACAGTTGGACAAACAGGTGAGGACAAACAGATAAGGACATGTGACACGAGGTGAGGACAAACACATGAGGACAGGTGAGATCAGGTGTACCTGGGGGGATGTTCTCATCGGTTGTCTCTCTGTGGCAGACAGCAGCTGTCCTCCCACCCGGTTCAGCGGGGACACCGGGGGTCTTTAGCTCTTTGCTGCCCAGGGGAGGGGGGCTGTCCTCTGGGGACGGTCCCAGTGATGTCCCCCCATCCACGTCCAGAGCCTGGAGCTTCAGCAGAGAGCTCTGCAGGCAGAAACAGAACATGGCAGACTCTCTGATGCAGAGACTAGCCAGGTCCCAGGAGGACTGTGGTCAACACAGCCGGCAGCACTGTCACTGAGCTGGTTCCAGGTATTAGCCAGGCCCCACACCCTGAGGCATCACAGGTGGATGGGGGGAACAGAAAAACCTGCTGGTTGTTTTTCAGTTTAAAAAAAATCACAGGACTGCCTCTGTACAGGAATTAGTCTGATCCAGAAAGACTTATCCCACAATCCAGTTATTAGTCAGGTGTACTGGTGAAATCAAACGTCCTCTCTCCTTCCCGTACTGTTCTCTATTCCAGAAACCTTCAGCGGTTTCTTCTTTTGCAGTCATTCAGTGGATGTTCAGGAATTAGCCAGCTCCAGTTCAATTCAGCCTCTTCTTCTGCACGTTCAGTGAGGATGATGATGGTGGTCTCCTCCCTCCCTCAGCCTCTCTCCCCCACTGTTTCTGTCTGTCTCTCGACCCGCCTCCCTCCCTGCGTGGATTAGTCATCCTCTGTGAGGAGGAGGACGAGGAGGACGAGGAGGAGGAGGGTGACATGTGGGGAGTAGCTCTTGTTATGATGGTTTTTCCTGCATCAGAGGGGGAGGAGCCTGCTGTTGACGTCACTGTCTCATTCACAAAAACGAGTATGATGAAGGATGAAGGAGGTAGAGGGACATGTCTGTCCTCACAGTTTGACACATCAGCAGTTTGCTTGTCCCTCAGCCTCACCTGACGTCATCAGTTACCTCAGCTGGTTCTCTGATACAGAACCGGGTCTGGTTCTGAACACCACATATTAAAATAAAATGTGTAGAGAAAGACTAGAAGCCAAATATTTTTAAAATGCTTATGAATCTGATTTTTAATGCTTGACAAAATATTTTTGTTTTGGTGAAACAGCGCCCCCACCTGACCCAGTCAGGCTGAAAGTGGTACTGCACCTCAGAGGAGCTGAGCGGGAGACGCGGGTTCGATTCCCGCCTGGAACCAGAATGAATTTAGCAATAAGCCAATCTAACCTCTTCTTCTGAGAGCTGCTGGTCTGTATTAATATAAAACACTGACAGTATTATCAGCACAAGTTTGTAGAAAATACTCATAAGCCCTGAAGAAGTACTAAAGTACTTTTACTGTCTTGTAGTTTTACTCTGAAACATTGAAAAACATTAGGATTTAAAGATATAATTCAAACTGAAGCTATTCCTGTGGAACTATGAACAATAAATACACGGAACAGGTTTCAAAATGTTGAATAATTGTGACCAAGTGTATTTATTATTATTATTATTATTATTATTATTATTATTATTATTATTATTATTATTATTATTATTATTATTATTATTATTATTATTATTTATTAAATTGCTAAATAAATTAACCTCAAACATAATACAAAATTATTTTCAAGGCTTTTATTTTCCAAACATACATCTGCTTTGGTGACAATATTTAGGTTTTTAACAGTCAGAACCAGGAAGTTCTTCTGAACTGAGACAGAAGGTGCATTTAGCTACAATGTCAACAAGCAGCATCCTTATTAAAATAAACAAAAACATATCTCACAATATACAAATAAATCTGTGACACTCAGAAACACAAAACACTTTCACTGAAATACTGACATCAAACTTTTTACCCTTTGTCCGAAAAAAATAAATAAATATTTTAGCTGCAACTCAGAGATGCTAAACTTCCTGCTAGCATTTTTTTCCCCAGAGACACAAAATAAGATCCAGATGCCCTGCTGGTTTCCCCACTGACACAAGTCTTTATGCTAAGCTAGGCTAACTCTTTAACTCCACCCAGTTGGATGATGTCAGACTCCACTCTGCCCCCTGGTGGTAGAAACTGAGAGCTGAAACTACAGTCTTCATGCAGAGACGTCATGCCACAAACCTTTTTCACAAAAATATCAGAAAATTCAAATGTCTTGTACAAAAAGCTCCGTACGAAACAGCTTTTAATCACGAAAACTTTAAACATCAGAAATTCAGCAGAACGATGAGTCGCTTTAAAGGAGAAAACGTCACGTCTGTCACTTTTGGCATGCAACAATCACATGATTAGACATGGTAATCCCTGCTTCATCGCCCTGCAGTATAAATCCAGTTTTCTCAAGAAATTAAAGATCCAGTGTGGGGTCTGCAGCGCCATCTAGTGGAACAATTCCTTCAGGATCACTCAGGGCTCCTCTCAGAACTTTGTGACGTTTGATCTTTTAGCAAGTTAGTGTCTCACTTTTCTGTTGAAGGCTTGGTTCCCTCTGCTGCTGCTGTATGAACAGACAGGAAGTCCTGAACTCTGACAGGAAGTCCTGAACTCTGAGTTGGATCCAGTTGAAGCTGAGCAGCAGAGGAACCAGGAGGTTCTGTTCTGTTTGTTGATTTCTGTCTTGTGTTTCTGATTTCGGATCGAACGTTTTATTTTCTTCCGTTCGGATTTTGTTTTTAATTAACAAATAGCAGCTTAAATGTGAAAAAAATATATTTTTTACATTTTTACTTGGAATAAACAACAGATTTTAAAGAGGAGCGGTCTTTTTCTTCTTCTTGAGTCAATAAAAACATATC
Organism: Austrofundulus limnaeus; assembly: GCF_001266775.1. NCBI lineage: Eukaryota > Metazoa > Chordata > Actinopteri > Cyprinodontiformes > Rivulidae > Austrofundulus > Austrofundulus limnaeus. The sequence goes on along the minus strand of NW_013952766.1, from coordinate 216,961 downwards.
AAGTTTCAGAGTTTTTAAAGCCATTTATGTTCTTTTTATTTGTTCATCTTTGTCTTGTTGTCAGTGGAAGCAGGGATTTTATTTCTTTTTAAAGGTAGGAGGAACTGAGCTCTGATTAGTTCTGTTCCTGCAGGAAGATCCGGGACATCAAGTTCTGCAGCAATAACCCGGGCACAAAGGCAGATCACAGAGGTCCACCTGTTGATGGAAGAACTTCCTAAATGTTCTCCTGAAGACAAACAATTGATCATAAAGAGAAATCTTTTCTGTCAGTTTCTACAGTTCTTTAATAAAATTCAAAGAATCAGAAGATCTGAGGAAGTAAGAGACTCAAAATTCAACATCTGCTGATGTTTCCAGAACCGATCCAGATCCTGGACAGATCTGAACCTGCAGTTTGTTTCTTCTGGAACAGGTTCTTTCCACCTACTGACATTTCATCATTTCAGCCATAAACATGAATCCAGCTGGACTTCATAGGTGTTTCACCTGGTCCACCTCCTGGTCTTTGCTCTTCATCGTGTCTCACAGAGTCCAAACCCAGTTTAAAAGTCAAAGTCCCATCCAGAGTTATCGTCAGGTGGTGGTTCATCCGTGTCCTCAGGAAAACTGTCAAAGTTACTGGTGTCAATCGGAGACGAGACCTGGACATAAAAATCAAATTCAAACGGTCAGATTTTACCTACTGAGGTCAGAAAATGTTTTTAATTTAATAAAATGTTCCGATCTGGACTGGGTTAGTGTCAACAAACCTGACTGAATCTGTTGATAAAATCAGCTGATCACAGTATCAACTTATCACTGCTTCAGCTGATTCTACAATCATTTGATTGTAGAATCAGCTAATCTTAGAATCAGTTAATCACTAAATCAGCTTATTACAGAATCAGTCGATGACAGAATCAGCTGATCACAAAATTACCTGATCATAGAATCAGTTGATCATATAAATCAGCTGATTACAGAATCAGTTGATGATAAAATCAGCTGCTCACAGTATCAACTTATCATTTCATCAGCTGATTCTACGATCAGCTGATGACCAAATCAGCTATCATAGAATCAGTTAATCACTAAATCAGCTGATCACAGAATCACTTGATCATAAAATCAGTTGATGATTAAATCAGCTGATTACAGAATAATTTGATGACAGAATCAGCTGATCATAGAATAACTTGATTATAGAATCAGTTGTTGACAGAATCAGCTGATTATAGAATCAGTTGATCATAAAATCAGCAGATTATAGAATCAGTTGATGACAGAATCAGCTGATCATAGAATCACTTGATCATAAAATCAGCAGATTATAGAATCAGTTGATGACAGAATCAGCTGATCATAGAATCACTTGATCATAAAATCAGCAGATTATAGAATCAGCTGATGACAGAATCAGCTGATCATAGAATTAGCTGATCACAGAATCACTTGATCATAAAATCAGCAGATTATAGAATCAGCTGATTATAGAATCAGGTTACAGTCAGGGTGCTGTCTCTGCTTTTTTAAATATTTAACATTAATGAGTGCAAACATGTTTATGATCTGAAGAAATGAGCTGTATTATCAACAGAAATAAAGATTTACTGACTGGGTTTAAACAAGTGAACTTCCTGTTTACCTACCTGAGGTGTGATGGGCGGAGTCAGAGTTCCTTTCCTCAGACCGTCCCAGTTAAAACCTTCGAACCACCTGAACAAAGAAGCATTTGTTACGTCTCGTTAGAATTAATAAAAACTGTAACGTGAACGTCTCTCAACTCACTTGTGCTTCTGGATGTCCTTCACCCCATTCTTCAGGTTCCCCAATCTCTCTGAAGGACTGTCCCTGAGAACACAAATAAACAGGGTCATGGACCGGACCTGAAGCTGGACCCAGAAAGTTCTGAACTGGAGACCAGCGCTCCCTACCTGCAGAGCTTCTTGATGAGGTTGGCTGCATTCTTCGTGATCTTCTTGGGGAACTCGATCATGTCGATGCCTCTCAGGATGACATTGTAGGTTTTCATCGGGTCTGGACCTGAGAACGGAGGACTGCAGACACAAACAGAGACTGTAGGACCCTGAACACCAACTGTCTGATTGATGTGGACTCAGGTGTTGCAGTCCTCACCTGCCGGTCAGCAGCTCGTACATCAGGATACCCAGAGACCAATAGTCTGCAGAGACATCATGACCTTTGTTGAGGATGATCTCTGGAGCCACGTATTCTGGTGTTCCACAGAAAGTCCATGTTTTCTTACAGAAGCCAATCTTCTTCGCAAAACCAAAGTCCACCTGAAGACAGATTCAGCTGGACTAAAACAAACCATGTTTTCATCAGGAACTTTAGGAGACGAGAAGACGAGAAGAGACGTACCAGCTTGGCGTATCCTCGGCTGTCCAGGATGAGGTTCTCCGGTTTCAGGTCTCGGTATATGATGCCTTTGGCATGCAGATAGGAGAACGCCTCAACCACGCAGCCGGTGTAGAACCTGGTGGTTGAATCATCGAACGAACCTCTGAAACCAACAGAACCAAGAATCAGAGGAGGTTCTGCAAGTCCCAGATGGTTCTGACCTAATAAGCTTCAGGGATTTAAACTATTATCGTTTTTTCTTCTAATCAGGAAAATGTTGTCCTTATTGTTTGTTTCTGTTTGTCCATCAAAACCAGACCAGTTCAGGTGGATTAATATTCATACAGGTGAGCAGCTTACCTGTCCCTCAGGATGGTCCAAAGCTCTCCACCCAGACACGCCTCCATTAGCATGTACAGATATTTACTGTCCTTAAAGGTCCGGTACAACCTGAGAACCAGCAACACGAAGTCAACAAGAGTCTGAAGATCCGACTCTGCAGCTTCTCGTTCAAATTTTATAAAAACATTTAAAAAAGACATAAAAACCAAACAAAAGATGCGATTTAAAGAGTTTTAGTTGAATAAGTGGGTGTGGTGCTGCCCTCTGCAGGCCTGGAGGAGTGCTGAAGTCACGTCTGACCTGACAATGAAGTCTGAGTGGGCCTCAGTCATGATGTGCTTCTCAGAGCGAATGTGTTCCTGTTGCCTCGTGTCCACAATGTGTCTCTTCTTCAGGATCTTCATGGCGAACGTCTTGGCCTCTTCACTCTTCAGCTGCACCTGAAAGAAGAACAGGTTGATGTTTGATGATGGTGTTCAAAGTCACTGAGAAGACGCTGAAGGTCTGAGGTATGAATGAAAGACTGAAGGTCTGAATGCAAGTTTGAGGTCTGAATGTCTGAGTGAAGGTCTAAGGTCTGTAGTCTGAAGGTCTGAGGTCTGTGGTCTGAAGTTCTGAGGTATGAATGAAAGACTGAAGGTCTGACTGAAGGTCTGACTGAAGGTCTGAGTGCAAGTTTGAGGTCTGAATGTCTGAGTGAAGGTCTAAAGGTCTAAGGTCTAAGATCTGTAGTCTGAAGGTCTGATGTCTGTGGTCTGAAGGTCTGAGGTATGAATGAAAGACTGAAGGTCTGACTGAAGGTCTGAGTGCAATTTTGAGGTCTGAATGTCTGAGTGAAGGTCAAAAGGTCTAAGGTCTGTGGTTTTAAGATCTGAGGTCTGAAAATCTGAGGTCTGATGGTTTGAGGTCTGAATGAGGGAAGGTCTAAAGGTCTGAGGTCTGAAGATCTGATGGTTTGATAGTCTGAGGTCTGAAGGTCTTAGGTCTGAAATTCTGAGGTCTGAAGTCTGAAGATCTGACTGAAGGTTTGTGGTCTGAAGGTCTAAAATCTGAAAGTCTGATGGTCTGAAGATGTGATGATTTGAAGGTCTGACTGATTGTCAGTGGTTTGAAAGTCTAAGATCTGAAAGTCTGAAGGTCTAAGGTCTGAAAGTCTCAGGTCTCAAGGTGTGTGGTCTGAAGTTCTGAAGGTCCAAAAACACAAAGACCAAGAGGTTGTTTTAGCTGCAGCTGATCCTTGTTTCAGTTCTTCAGACCCTGATTCAGACCCTGGTGTTTCTGTAGAGGCCAGTCTGTAAACAGCTCTGTGTCCTTTATAGAACATGACACAATCCTCTATTTGTAGATCGGTTATCTGAGCCCCCCCCCCCCCCCCCCCCCAACACACACACACACGTCCAGAGGACAGATGAACAAACACCAGCAGCTGGACAAAGCTCCATTGAGAAAACATTTAATTCTTCTAAACATCTGGGTTTGAGGGAAGTTTAAGAAAATATTCTTCTTCATCTGTTTGGGATAAAATCTCTTTATTCTAAACTAAAACCAATAATCTGAGACCAAAATGAGCCAACAGGTCCAACAGACCGAAGACCCAGAATCATTTGGTCCAAACTGAACTTTGTTTAATTTAGTGTCAACATTCAGTCTGCATGAGACTCGACTTCTGCAGATCAGTGAAGGAACCAAAACCCAAACGGAGTCCAACTCCCAAAGTTCTGAGGATGAGCCAGTTCGACTCGCCACATGATGGAAACTTGGAGCGACTCGTCAGCATTCTGCAGTCACGCAGGCAGTCTGGAGGTCAAAGATCAACTCTTTCCACAGATCAGTGTTACACTGAGCGAACATCTAAAAATACCTCTCCAGGACCGTCGGGAGACCCTGAGCGGGGACTCCTTCCTGTTTTTGGACAAACCCTCTGCAGGGCTTCCCCCCTAACCGACAGTTACCTTAAGCCCCGCCTCTTGCGGCAGAGAAACCCAATTCCTGTGTCTGCACTGCGTCACAATCTGCTGGGTTAAAGATGTCCAGTCCTGGTCCTCAGGGACCACTTTCCTGCAAGTTAAACGTGTTTTTCTGCTCCAGGATCTGATTTACCTGTTGAATTATGTCTTCAGGATGCATGGTCTGGTAGAGCTACCTTTATGGGGACATTGCATTGAATTCCATTAATTTCTACAGCCTGACCCTGACACCCTAAACATACCTGACTCTAATCCTAACCTAAACTCTATTCACACCTTAGTCCTAAACCAAACTCCTGACCCACCTGACCAAGTCATAAATAATATATCTGGTGTCTGAAGTTGTGACATGTTTACACTTTGCTTTTTTTATTCATAACTGAAAATATGATTTTTTTGTTTACATTGGTACATAGTTACACTGATACATAGTTTCAGTTTTAAACTGGTCCAAAAAAGGTTTAGACTGATCTAACTGACTTAAGATGGGTCTAAACCAGTTTCAGACCTATTCAAGACCAGTTTCAGACCAGTTCAAGACCAGTTTCAGCCCAGTTCAAGATTAGTTTTAAACCAGTTTCTGGAACTAGTCTGAAACAGGTCAGGAACTGGTCTGAAACAAGTCTTGAACTGGTGTGGAACAGGTCTAGAACTGGTCTGGAACAAGTCTTGAACTGGTCTTAAACAGGTCTGGAACTGGTCTGAAACAGATCTGGAACTGGTCTGAAACAGGTCTGAAACAAGTCTTGAACTGGTCTGAAACAGGTCTGGAACTGGTCTGAAACAGGTCTTGAACTGGTCAGAAACAAGCCTTGAACTGGTCTGAAACAAGCCTTGAACTGGTCTGAAACAAGTCTTGAACTGGTCTGAAACAAGCCTTGAACTGATCTGAAACAAGTCTTGAACTGATCTGAAACAGGTCCGGAACTGGTCTGAAACAGGTCTGGAACTGGTCTGAAACAGGTCTTGAACTGGTCTGAAACAAGCCTTGAACTGGTCTGAAACAAGTCTTGAACTGGTCTGAAACAAGCCTTGAACTGGTCTGAAACAAGTCTTGAACTGGTCTGAAACAAGCCTTGAACTGATCTGAAACAAGTCTTGAACTGGTCTGAAACAGGTCCGGAACTGGTCTGAAACAGGTCTGGAACTGGTCTGAAACAGGTCTTGAACTGGTCTGAAACAAGTCTTGAACTGGTCAGAAACAAGTCTTGAACTGGTCTGAAACAAGTCTTGAACTGGTCTGAAACAGGTCTGGAACTGGTCTGAAACAGGTCTTGAACTGGTCTGAAACACGTCTTGAACTGGTCAGAAACAAGTCTAGAACTGGTCTGAAACAGGTCTTGAAATGGTCTGAAACAAGTCTTGAACTGGTTTGAAACTGGTTTAAAACTGGTTTAAGACTGGTCTAAACCTGCCCTGTTGTGAATCCCAGTTAACTGATAATCTGGATTAATCCGGACCCAGTTTAGGATCGTACCAGCTCGACTCGTCCGAAGCCTCCGACTCCCAGCGTGTCGATGATGTTGAAGTCGTTCAGCTTCAGGCTGGAGAAGAAGGCGTTCTCTGCCTCGTATCTGGAAACAAACAGCACCTTGTTAGGAGGACCTGTGGAAACGTTACGTTTAGACGAAGCGTCAGATGGAATCCTCTCAGGTGAGCAGAGACCCTGTAGTCGTACCTGCAGCATTTAACCACGTGGAAGAAGGGGAACTTCTTGGAGGTTTGGATGGAGAAGGAGGTGATGGGGAAGGAGAGGGAGGAAGAAGGGAGGCTGCTGAGGCGTTGTCTCTGCTGCCTCGCTGGAACGGGGAACAACTCTCTCATCTCCAAAAGTTTTTGTTTCAGACTGGATCAGAACAAAAACTCTCCTCCAGCAGAGTGGTTCAATCTGACGTTAATCGACTTTAACAGCCGAAAATAAGAGATTAAGGAATGTAGCTTAGTGCAGTCAGACGGACAAACTGAGACCCTGCAGTTTGTTTTCTGCACATAAAAATGTTCAACTTTTAAAAATCTGGAACGTTCCTGCAAACAGTCGACTCGGCGTCGAACTCGTCTTCAATTCTCACGAGAACGTTCGGCAAAGAGTCCGCAGGAGAGCCGTCTCAAAGGAGGAGCTCCACGTCCAGTTCACATGATGGGGGTAGGACCGAGGACGGCAGTGGGCCCACAGAGCTCTGGTGTGGAGGTACCGGTGGTTCGGTGAGGTTTCCAGATCCTCTAGATGTTTGTGCATTAAGCCAACAGGCGGGTCTGGTACTGAAGTGAACAGAGGGCTGTCAGAATCCAGGACAGAATCACCACGATCAACTCAGAGGAACCCTGAAGGTCTGAGGTCCAACTGAACACGCTCAGACTGAGGAAACCCTCCAAGAGGTCCGTCCTCCAGCCTGCGGGGGGTGACAGCACCTGACAGGGCGACCTGAATGGTTGGACTCTGCCTCCGCCGCTGCCAGGGGTATTTTTAGGAGCTGGAAACATTGCTCAGAGGTTCTCCCACTAAAGGAAGCTCAGCAGGACAGACTGTACCGACCTCCAAAACCAGAGGACACCAAAGGTTTCAGCTTCAGGGATTATCTCATGTCTTCTGTCGGTCGGTTCGGTTTATTTCTGCCCTCAGCGTGAATGTAAAGGTTTTATATTTCTGCACACAACAGAGATCCCATCCACCTGACCGGACTGATGGCTGATAATCTTCTGCGCGGTCGAGTGTTCCCAGAAACACCCACTGGGACCTGAGAGACAGCTTTATTCAGTCACAATGAGAGAAATGTTTCCTCCGCTGCACCTGACGGTCAATAAAACCACTTCATTCAAGCTGCTGTTTGGTTTACGTTGACACAATAAGGCAGTAGGTTCCCAAAGTTGGGGTCCTGAAACATAAAGGTGGGGTCCTGAAAAGATTTTCTGAATTAAAAAAAATAAGAACTAACAACTATTTTTTGCCTTTGTTTTTGCAAAAGAGTAAGGTTAGTGTCCTTACAATGGAGAAAAATAGCATAATGAATATTGTTACTATGCCCTTGTTTATTTGACATGAAAACAATGTTTATCACAGGTCACAGGTCTCTGCTGTGTGTAGTTTGTCTGTTTTAGTCAAGCAGGTAAATCACAGGTTCTCCTGGACCTGGTTTTTGCATTGTGGGAGGAACCCCAACCAAGGTTTTGAACCCAGAACCTTCTTCCTGTGAGCTGACCACCGACCCACCGTGCTGCCTAGTAGGTGGTGAGATCAGGGTTACTAAACCGCTACAGAAAGAAGAAAAAACATGCTTTTCATCAGATTCAACACATTACAGTGTGCGGGACCAGACTTCTTCCTGGAAGCCGTTTCAGGGTGACATGTAAACAGTCTAAATTTAGTTTGTGATAACGAGCAACAGATTAGCCGCTCCGCTTCACCGCACACCAAGGACACTGTGGGACAAAGCAGCGACCCAGAGGAAACACCGTTCTGACCCGGTTCTCACATTCTGACTCAGTTCTGACATTATATATAAACATTTTATTTTATTATAAGTTGTTCATCATTTCAATACAAATCATGATAGTGAGCTTTATTTATATTTATAATTAATAAAGGTCACAGATTAAAAAAATGTTAAGTATAAAGTCAATAAAATCAAATTTAAATTGTTTTAAAAAATAGTTTATTTAAAACTAAGCAGTAAACACTCAGGTTACAAACTGTTTTCTGTTTACTGTTATCATGACGACAAGCATGACTGACAGCACACCTGCTCTGTGTGTGTGTGTGTGTGTGTGTGTGTGTGTGTGTGTGTGTGTGTGTGTGT
>NW_013952766.1:204707-206614 GCF_001266775.1 Austrofundulus limnaeus | reverse complement strand
GAAGAACCAGTCCTGAGGTCCAGAGTCACAGTTAGTCTGGTCTGTGGTCCCAGAAGAACCAGTCCTGAGGTCCAGAGTCACAGTTAGTCTGGTCTGTGGTCCCAGTAGAACCAGTCCTGAGGTCCAGAGTCACAGTTAGTCTGGTCTGTGGTCCCAGTAGAACCAGTCCTGAGGTCCAGAGTCACAGTTAGTCTGGTCTGTGGTCCCAGTAGAACCAGTCCTGAGGTCCAGAGTCACAGTTAGTCTGGTCTGTGGTCCCAGTAGAACCAGTCCTGAGGTCCAGAGTCACAGTTAGTCTGGTCTGTGGTCCCAGTAGAACCAGTCCTGAGGTCCAGAGTCACAGTTAGTCTGGTCTGTGGTCCCAGTAGAACCAGTCCTGAGGTCCAGAGTCAGAGTTACTCTGGTCTGTTAGAATGTTGGTCTCAGTCTCAGCTGTCTTTGTCTCTCCTGGTCCTTTTAGGCTCCAGCTGGTCTCAGCGGTCCTGTTCAGGTCCAGGTTTAGCCTGTAGAACAGTGTTGGTGTAGTTTGTTCTGACCACCAGCAGAGGGCAGCATCACAGCTGAATAAACCTGCAGCAGGTTCTCTCTGACAGAATCCAGACCCGTTCAGTTCTACCTGCTGACCCGCTCGGCCCAGGCGTGTGTGGTTCTGGACCTCAGGAGAACTTACTCTCTGTCGATGACGAGGCAGGTGACGGGGTCGACAGCGACGACGTTGGCTGTTCTAACATCCTCCCTGAGAATAAAAACAGAACCAAGAATTAACCAATCGGACCAGAACCCTAAAGTACCACAGGGTGGGGTCAAAGGTCACGTGGGTCACATGGTCTTACCCCTGCAGCGCCCGCTCTCCGAACCAGTCTCCTCTGCCCAGCTCCCGCAGGTGGACCATCTCCTTGTTGGTGGAATCCCCCTGGGTGACGTTCACCTGAAAGGGGGCGGGGTTAGAGTCAGCTGATCGGAAACCATGAGGTCACTGGTGAGGAAGAGGAGGGTGGACCCACCCTGCCCATGCTGATGATGAAGAAGGTGTCTCCTCGGGCTCCCTGACGGATGATGTACTCCCCGTCGTCGTAGTGAGTCTGAACACAGAGCGCAGCATCTGATTGGTCGGTTCTGACTGGGCGGGCGATGATGAGGGTGGTGATGATGAACTCACCTCCTCCATGACGTCGGCCAGTTTACTGAGAGTCTCCTCCTGGAGGTCCTGGAAGGTCGGAACGCTGCGAGGAGATCCAAACAGAGAACGGGTCTGAGTTCAGTTTGAAAGGTTCTGTTTGGGTTCTAGTTCTGAGGCCCGTCACCTCTTCAGGAAGTCCATGTACTCGGCGTGTTTGATGAGTCCGGTTCTCATCATGATGGTCTGGAAACACTGCCGGTCGATGGCCCACAGCTTCACGTGGGTCAGAGCTGAAACAGAACCAGAACCATCAGAGCATCAGCTGGGTGTGGAGAGAACGGGTCAGGATCTGGATCAGAGCCATGATGTGAACACATGAATGATCTGACCCGACCCAGTCTGACCCAACCAGACTCAATCAGACCTGTTCTGACCCAATCTGATTAGCTCAGTTCTATCAAGTCCACAGAAATTCTGAGATTTTAAAGAATTTTTATTTTCTTTGACTCTGATGAATCTGAAACTGATTTAAGACTGGTCTAAACCCAATTTGGAATGTGTCCGAAACATGTTTAATTCTAGTCTGAAACTGGTCTGAAACAGGTTTAAAACTAATCTGAAACTGGTCTGACACTGGTTTAAAACTGATCTAAAACAGGTTTAAAACTAGTCTGAAACAGGTTAAAACTAGTCTGAAACAGGTCTGGAACTGGTCTGAAACTAGTTTAAAAATGGTCTGAAACTGGTTTAAAACTGATCTAAAACAGGTTTAAAACTAGTCTGAAAC
>NW_013952766.1:202442-203543 GCF_001266775.1 Austrofundulus limnaeus | reverse complement strand
ACACACACACACACACACACACACACACACACACACACACACCTGTCAGAACTCTGATCTCAAGATCCGGTTCTGGTCCCTCTGGATCTTCACGTTGAAGAAAAGAGCAGCAGATGTTTCCAGAACCAATCAGAACTTTCCTTCAAACAGAACTTTAACTCAGTTTGGATCCAGGAGGATCATCCACACAAACCGGGGGTGGTTCTGTTTGTTCTCGGGCCACAGAACTCTTATCATCAGGAACACGCTGCACTCAGAACCTCTGATGGTCCGGTTTGGTTCTGAGTCATCGCCAATCCAATTAGAGTCAAGTATAAAGACAGGGTCAGAGTTCTGGATGAGTTCTGATCCAAACAGCTGGTGTATCTATGGGTCCAAAAGGTTCTGGTGTGTCTGTGGTTTTGGTGTGTCTGTGGATCAACTCACTCCGGACAGTGGCGGTTCTGGTACAGTTGTAGAGAATGGCCAGCTCTCCGAACACTCTTCCTGGTCCCATGGTGCACAGCTTCATGCCCTCTTTGGTCACCTCCACCTTCCCCTCTGCATCAAAGAACACAAACGAGCTCAGAGGGCATCGTGGAAAAGGAAGTCTCAAATATTGTTTGGTAAAGTCTGAATGTAGAAAATCTCTTTTCTGTTCAAATCTCACACAAAACCAAAAGATTAAAACTAAAATTATCACACTATGATGGTAAAAGATAAAACTATTTTAAGTACATAAAAGAATGGTGAGAAGATAAACCTGGGAGTGATATGTCATCAGGACGACAAAATGAAACCACAATAAGAAAATGAAATCAGTATAAGATAAAAAATGATGAAAAAAGAAACCACGATGAGAAAATAAAGCCATGATGAGAAGATGAAACCACGATGAGAAAATAAAGCCATGATGAGAATATGAAACCACAATGAGAAGATGAAACCACGATGAGAAGATGAAACCACGATGAGAAGATAAAGCCAAGACAAGAATATGAAACCACAATGAGAAGATGAAACCACGATGAGAAGATGAAACCAAGACAAGAATATGAAACCACAATGAGAAGATGAAACCACGATGAGAAGATGAAACCAAGACAAGAATATGAAACCACA
>NW_013952766.1:198956-201388 GCF_001266775.1 Austrofundulus limnaeus | reverse complement strand
GTGTGTGTGTGTGTGTGTGTGTGTGTGTGTGTGTGTGTGTGTGTGTGTGTGTGTGTGGTTGCATATTTGTTACATCACGAGGACCAAATTCCAAACACAAACTGCAATGTACTCCTCATGGGGACCAAAGCCTGGTTCCCGTGGGTACAGATGATGATTTTTGGTGGGGTTGAGGAGGTTAATTTAGGGTACAGGGTTAGGGTTAGGCTTTAGAAATGATTGAAAAAATAACAGAAATCAATACAAAGTCCCACAACGATAGAAAAATACAACATGTGAGAGAGATATATTCCTGTTTCATTCAGCTGCAGCGACAACAAAACTCAAAAGAGCTTCAGATGTGCTTTCATTTGAGACCACAAACACACACAGACACACACACACACCTACACACACACAAACCACCTGTTATTTCTGAACGTTTAAAATGGAAAAGAGTCATTTTACATATCAAAGTGTTTTAATCAGAACAGACGTTTCTCTGCAGAATCAGATGTGTTGATTTATTTTTTACCTCACCAATAAACATTTCTCTATATTTTATTATCAAAGTTTAATTTAATAAAATATGATTATAAAGGAATAATTCTACAGAAAACTCTTACTCTTTATGACTTTTATTTTGAAACACAGTCCCTTTGGACCCTGTGTGTTAATGGAACCAGTAGAAGTCAGAGGTGATTGAGGATTTGCAGAATGCTGAGATGAATCAGACGGAACAGAAAGTTCCTCTGCTGACGAGTTTTGGATCAGAACCAGGTGTTGTGCGCTCCGGCCCAGTGCCAGGAACAGCAGCTGTTTCCTGCTCCGACAGAAGCTTTTAGAGCAGAAAACGTGGCGATTTGTTGAAGTTAGAGCCTGCGCCGGAATCACAGCGACACACAAACCCAGATCAGAGTGAGACCTCCTTCCTCTGCTCTTGTCTTTGTTCCTGGAACTGATCAGCATAAAGTCTGGGAGGTTTCAGGAGCTCATTAAAGCAGCAGGAAGCTTTCAGACGGCCGTCAGCCAAACGCTGACAGAATTCATAAAAACAAAACAAGAACAGAGAATCAGTTAATCTTCAGGTTCCACAAAGAACCTGAGAACACTTCAGCTCCAGCTGCTGCTCGTCTTCATCATTAACTGATGAAGAGCATGGTGATTCTACAGATATTATTTTAACAAAACTTTATAAAAATGATGCAGTACAACAGAATTTACATTAAATATAATAAATAAAAATGTCTATAAGTGTTCAGGTGTTGTATTTCTGTCATGAATCAAAACATCAATAAAACATTTCTGCTGAGTAAAGGAAATAAATCTAAATGTTTGTTTAATAAACTGTTTATTACTGCATAAATATCTGGTTATAACTTCAGATTTTTAACTTTAACTGCATAATAATCTGGTTGTAACAGAATATGACCTGACTGATAATCATTTAAACAGGGAAATAAAAATAAAACTAAAGAAACTGCATTTCCTGTGAAAATGCTGGTGAAAACTTAAGGTGAAAGCTAAAGTTTAATGTAAGTTCATTAGAAGTGTGAAAGAAGCACAGAAAGCTCTAATTTAAAAGAACGTAGTTGAAAGAATTGTACGAAAAAGTAGAAATTAGAAAGAGATTAGCAGAAAGGAGCAGAATTATAGCTGAAAGAGGAAAAAAACTAAAATTTGAACAAGATAAAAGTTTACATTTCATTTACAGGTTGAGATTAGCATCCAGATGGTGGAAGTGTTGTAAAAAATGTAAAATTAGCAGGGGAAAAAAGCATAAAAATTACAAAATTGTAAACATTTATTGTAAAAAAGCAAAACCATCCAAAATTTTCAGTAAAACAGCTAAAATGTAGCTGGAAATTCTTAAATTAGCATAAGGAGCACAAGTTTGCTAAATATAGCATAAAACTGTAAGAAGCAGAAATTGTTCAAATTAGCAGAAAGAAGCAGAAAAATGTAGAAAAAACCAGAAGAATCACAGAAAGGAGGTTTATAGCTGAAATAGCAGAAAAATCTAAAATTATCAAAAGAAGCTAAATTTATCACAAGGAAGTTAAAAAGAGCAGAACCAGAACAAAATGTGTGAAGCATTTTGAAGGATTTTAAGGATGTTAAAAACAGCTCCATCTTCAATGTGGCTGAAAAAGTGAAATAGCTTTAATAGCTGAAATACCAAAAGTCATAACCGGGATGTCACGAAGGAGCTGATCGCTTTGATTTAAGAATCGTTAAAATGGCACAAAAACTGCAGAAGGCGATACGGTCCAAAAAACGTACGGCAGGAAAATAGATCTTAAAGCAAATGGTTGTGAAACGTTCACAATAAAAACGGACTGATCTCTGCTCACCGACAAACTTCTCTGTGGATCCTCTGAGTTTTAACCATCATTCAGGAAAACATCAGCTCAAAAAAAAAGTTGAACTTTAGTCAAGTTATTGTGTATAAA
>NW_013952766.1:191686-194971 GCF_001266775.1 Austrofundulus limnaeus | reverse complement strand
CAACCACAGTTAAATTCACTCTATCTAGGAGGCTCAGTTTATATGGATAGTTTTTATTTTTTACAATAACAAGCTGCAATGAAAACAAGCAAAAATGAATAAAAGTAATGACTTTATACTTCTTGCCTTTTTTAAAATGTAAGGAGTAGAAGTTAAAGGTAGGCTGAAAAATAATTACTCAAGTAAAGTACAGATAGCCTACCCAAAAATTCTACTTAAGTACAGTTACAAAGTATTTGTACTTAGTTACTTTACAACTCTGCTAAACATGTTTAATATTCAGATTTCTGTCTAAATCTACTGAACTGACTCTGATTCTTCATGTGTAGCAGAAACTGAAACCCTGAAGACCAGAGGGATTCAAAAAGAACAAAAAATTTTAAAACTATTCATCTTGTTGTAAAGAAACAGAGCTAAAAGCTAAAATGTAGCAAAATACCAACTTAAAGCAATAAAATTCTAGCTGAAACTTGCGGAACAATAGCTAAAAGTAGCGAAATGCTAGCTAAAAGTTTAAGCTATTAAAACACTATCTAAAAGTAGTTAAATGCTAATTTTAACTAAACATTAACAGAAAGTAGCAACACTGATTAAAACTAACAATTCTTATTAAAAAACTGCAGATAGCAAAAATGCTAACTAAAAGCTAAAAGTATAAATGGTGAAAAAAGTAGAAAATATTAAAACGTGAGCTAAAAGTATCAGCGTTGCCTGTTTTAGAATTAGTTTAGTGGAATTAGCAGTGGTGGGCACAGTTCCCTTAAAGCCCTAAAGCACTAATAGGGGAACTAATTTCCTTATTAGTGCTTTAGGGCTTTTGCTAATTTTAAAATTTATTAGTGGATTAGCACTTGCTAAATTTATAGGCTAAATTTCGAAGCACTGAGGTTATTGATCAATGTTAATGTTAACAGCTGATGGTGAAAAGTGTCACACATTTTGTTCATTTGTGTCACTGATCCACCAGGTGACAACATATTAACAAAATATGAACTCAAATACAGCTGTGGCATGTCTATGATAAGTATAAAGAGAGAAACATGGTAATCTGTGACTCATGTTGTCTGTTGAAGAATTTTCATGGGTTGACTGAGTTATTTTAGTGCTTTACAATTAGCTTTAATAATTTTAAGTGTGTTAGTGCTTTAGGGGACCTAAATATTTGAGTTAGTGTTTCAGGGCTAGTGAATTTTTAGATTAGTGCTGCCCACCACTGGTAATTAGCATTAGCAGTAATAATAGCAGCACTGAGAGATTTCAAAAAGAAAAATGTTTTGAAGGGTTTGAATGCATTTTATTTTTGTAGAAAAACAGAAAAGTTACAGCTCACACCAAACATCTCAGCACTGATCTCCTGAATGAGCTAAATGTTTTGATGAACTGTTAAAACAGAACAAAGTCAACAGGAAGTTTTTAGATGCCAAAAAAACAACAAACAGGAAGTCCTTGATATAAACGTTGACTCAGATTTCCCACAAACAGCTGCTGATTAAGATCAAAGTAAAACTAAAACCTAAACTAGATACCGCATAGTGCTAGCATATGACCCCCGCACGTACACACAAAGTACCGATGCACCAGAACTCACCAGAACAGGTTTAATATTTTGGGTGGGGGTCCAGAGTTCATAACTAGATTCTTAACTGGACCCTAAAACTCAAACTGTATCAAACTGAAGGCTGTGTCACAAAATGTGGACCAGCACAAGTGAACCAGTCCTCACAAAGGCATGGAAACAAGAACACACACACACTCACAAACAGAAAAGTTTACCCACCCACACCAGACTCCCTTAAAAAAAGCCTAATTTTAAAATGAATATGATGAAAAGCAGATCTGCCTTTAATGTAAAAGCTGATAAAAAGATATTCTCACATTGTGAGGATGCGCTCCAGCATTCAGCATGTGTGTTCTCCACCCAGCAGCTTTTACCGAGTTATAAATGTCATCTGTTGTTTCACACCGCTCACAGCCGCCCACCGACACCGAGGACCGACCATCTGGACGATTGTTGTCCAGACGCTCAGAGTCCGGCCTCGCTGCAACAAAAAGGTTTCATGTGACCTGAAGATACAACGCGACGGCTGCAGGTCTGCGGGTCTTCTCTGAAAAGGTCATGTGGCGCCTAATGAGGAGGGGGAGACCTTTTCTCTGGAGCTAAATTTATCCCAACATCACTTTATAACAAAAGATCTAGGAGGACTTGAAATGGACAGAAAATGAGTTTTTATTTCATTCTACAGACATGAAACAAGTATTTCATGTGAGAAGATGACTTTGAACTGATGGACCTGACTGCAGCTCCAGTTCCTGGGTTTTCAGTGGGAGGATCACTATAAACAGGCTTCTTATGTAACACACTGACCTCAAATCAGCTCTTATTATAACAAAAGAGCTCAGAGTGAAAATGAGCTGCTGATGTTCAACGTTTCAGCTCCTCGTGAATCTGAGTGGTCTTCACCTCATGTTCCTCTGACTGAAACACAGTCTGAGGCTGAACATCCGAAATCCTCCTGAACTTACAAAACCCTGCTTAACATCTGAAATCCTACTGAACGTCTGAAATCCACACAAACCCTCTTTTTAATCTCGTTTTATTTGATTTTATTTTATTGTTCTTTAAATAAAATATTTTTCATTTCATTAGAATGACATAAAAATAATTAAGAACAAGTTTAAAAACACCTGTAGCAGTGACAGGTGTATCCTGACTGTCAGCTGCAGCTTGATGTCCTCTCATGTCCTCTCATGTCCTCTCATGTCCTCTCATGTCCTCTCATGTCCTCACATCTGAAACCCCAGATCATTTCAGCAGTATTCCACCAAACTTCCAGCTGCAGTAAGTTAAATGACTCATTTTATCTGAATTTGAAGTTTTTTCGTCAGACAGACAGAATACAGACTGTCTTCCTGAAAACTGAAACCAAAATAAGAAGTTGATCTGACCGTCTCTGTGCTGATATCTGCTGCAAACACTTAATGAGATGATCTTCAGCTCATAAACGCTGTTGTCATGGAGACAGAGTTTCACCTGGAAGAACCAGCCGAGAGCTTCTGGACCTGAAGCTGAAGTCTACGACTCTATGGTTTGTGTAGCTCTAACAACTAACTTTGACAGATAAAACACAGGTTCATCCTCTGAGGATTAAAGCTGAGTCAGGCTCATCCTCTGAGGATTAAAGCTGAGTCAGGCTCATCCTCTGAGGATTAAAGCTGAGTCAGGTTCATCCTCTGAGGATTAAAGCTGAGTCAGGTTCATCCTCTGAGGATTAAAGCTGAGTCAGG
>NW_013952766.1:183538-189423 GCF_001266775.1 Austrofundulus limnaeus | reverse complement strand
GGATTAAAGCTGAGTCAGGTTCATCCTCTGAGGATTAAAGCTGAGTCAGGTTCATCCTCTGAGGATTAAAGCTGAGTCAGGCTCATCCTCTGAGGATTAAAGCTGAGTCAGGTTCATCCTCTGAGGATTAAAGCTGAGTCAGGTTCATCCTCTGAGGATTAAAGCTGAGTCACCTTCCATGACGAAGACCAGCGAGCCCACGTCTCCCTCCTTGATGATGCAGGCGTCCATGCCGTAATCCACCGGGTACATGCAGTCCACGATCTCCTGGATCTGAGACAGCTCCAGGTTCTTCATGAAGTCGTTGTCCAGGATGGCCTCCTTTATCAGCTCCTTGGACCTGAGAGGAAGAGGATGAGGAAGAGGAAGTTACAGGAGCAGAAGAAAAGAGCAGCAGCAGGACTGAACCGAGACGAGTGAAAATACTCAACATTAAAATGTTAAAATTCAACTCAGTCTGAGAAAATCCAGCTGTTTCAGATTTATTCTGATGGATGATGATAAAGAACAGAGACCATCAGATTCCTGCACAGGAAGTTACAAATTAAAGTGTGATTCATGTTTTTATTTTATAACAAAACAATGAAAAATAAAACAGGAACTGATCCGGAACAGCAGATAAAATGTTTGATGTTTCAAATTAAAACTAAAATATGATCATAAAAAACTCTAAATATCCATCAACTTCCACAAGTCACGGAGCTGTGACAGGGACAGACTTTTATTTTGAAAGTCCAGGTTAAATCTCTTCCTGTTTCCTGACGACCCTCTGACTGAATCCTCCTGAACGTCAAAGATTAGAGACAACATGAAGGATCAGAGTCCAGAGTCCTGATGAGGTCAGGGTCCACATGAGTCCACAGTCCAGGTGAGGTAAGGGTCCAGATGAGGTCAGGGTCCAGATGAGTTTAGAGTCCAGGTGATGTAAAGTCCTGATGAGGTCAGTCAGGGTCCAGATGAGTTTAGAGTCCTGATGAGGTCAGGGTCCAGATGAGTTTAGAGTCCAGGTGAGGTCAGGGTCCAGGTGAGGTCAGGGTCCAGATGAGTTTAGAGTCCAGATGATGTAAAGTCCAGATGAGGTAGAGTCCAGACGAGGTCAGGGTCCAGATGATGTAAAGTCCAGACGAGGTAGAGTCCAGACAACATCAGGGTCCAGATGAGTCTGGTCCAGTCTTTGCAGCCTCCTTCTGCTGACATTTCAGCCCAGATCAGTTCTGGACTTCATGAGCTGAGGTGCAGAACATTCGTCTCTGAGGCGCCACGGGAAAACACTCAGATTAAAGAAACGGCACCTAAAGGTCGGCCTGAGAATAAATTCTGTTGTTTCTTTTCTCATCCTGCAGAGGAGACTAGCTCAGATCCATCAGAGGACGGTCTGAGGAGGACTCCGTCTGCAGATGATCTGATGGATCGTGACGGACGGCAGAATAAAACAAAAGACAGGAACAAAAACAGTGAGGGAGGAGCAGAACAACAAAAAATATAAACAACAAAAACTTCTCACAAACCAGAACTAAACCCACATCTGAAGTAAAACAACAAATACAGATACAAGTTTTTACTCCTGAGACCAAAAAACTCTCATAGATTTACAAAACCCATCAGACCTGTGTCTCTAACCATAGACATAAATGATCGTTAGCTTTAACTGCATTTCATGTGAAAATGCAGTTAAAGCTTATGAAAGAGTTTTGCTGAAAAGTTTACATTTAAACAGCTGACTTTTGCTGAAAGTAAATATGGGTCAAAAAAGCTGAACGCAGCATAAATGTAGCTAAAGTTAGCAAAAAATAGCAAATACTGAGCAGAGTATTATATCTGTATGAAGGGCAGAAAAAAGTTGCAAGAAGCAAAAAAGTACAAAAAATACAAAAAAAAAAGAGAAAGAAACTGAAATTCAGACAAAGAACGTGTAACATGCAGAAAAATTATTAGCATGTGGCCATAACTTTCTATTTTATGACGATATGTCGTTGTTGAAAGAGCATGTTTGCTGATTTAAGCAGTAAAAAGCTGAAATTAACATAAAAGGTGAATTTAGCTGAAAATAGCTCAAATTAGACTGAAAATTGATTATTTTAAAAATGGTATTTAAATATTGAAAATATCACAAAAGTTGAATGTATTTGAAAAAAAAATTAGACTGAAAATAGATTTTTTAAAATGGTATTTAAAAGCTTCAATAAGCAGAAACTGAAGGAGCACGTTTGCTGAATTCAGCCAAAACAGCTTTAAAGATCACCGAATGATGCTCAATTTAGCAAAGAATAGCTAAAGAGCAGCCGAAAAGGCAGAAAACTTTAAAACCACAGAATAAAGCTACTGAACAAGAAGTAAATAGAATTTCATCAAAACTGATTTTAGCAGAAATAAGTTGAAAAATAGCTACAAATGCTAAAAGGAAGGTGAAATTAGCACAAAGAAGCTAAAATAGTAAAACAAGAACAAAATTTGAAAAGTGCAGTAAATATTCATGAACTGCTTAAAGGACGTTTGATAGCAGCTACATTCATTAACAAGAAAAACTGGCAGAAAAAGGTAAATATCTCAAAAAGTATAAACTGTTGAAATACTAAACGCAACAGCTGGAATGTCCTGAAGGAGCCGAACGTTTTGATTTATAAATGGTTGAAATGGTGTAAAACTTGCGGAACGAGATGCGTGCTGAAGGTTCTCACATGACTCTCAGATTGTGACTTCCTGCTGGGACCTGGAGAAGTGATGTTAGTTTTCAACATTTCTGCAGAACATCTTTATTTATTTTTGATAAAGTTCTGTTTTAACATGTCTCATTATTTCTTGGTAAAGTGCTCCGATTGTCAGATTTTCAGGCTGGAGCAGCTGCAGAGACATGTCTGAGTCAGTTTCTGAGTTTCAGGTCTAAAACACTCCACCTGTCCAAACCTAAATGGACCGATCCGTGTTTAAGGACAGGTGATGTCCTGATGTCAAAACATCTTTGTGTCTCCATCAGGGAGCAGCTGAGCGTCTCCATGCCTGCAGCAGATCTGGGACAGCTTCAGCTCATCATTAGCTGGTGTCGGCTCGTATGAAGCAGACAGCAGGAGAGCTGGTGGGTGTCTGCAGCCCCCACGTTCTCTTACACTTTCAAATAAAAAAAAACAGGTTCAGGCTGCAGAACGCGGAGGAACCCAAACCCTGTCTGTGTAGGAGGAGAACGTGGAGACAGAACCAAGAGGAAGGTTCTTATCAGAAACTGAACATATCCAACACTGAAACCATCAAACACCAAAATAATTAAATAATAAAACCATCAAACACCAAAATAATTAAATAATAAAACCATCAAACACCAAAATAATTAAATAATAAAACCATCAAACACCAAAATAATTAAATAATAAAACCATCAAACACCAAAATAATTAAATAATAAAACCATCAAACACCAAAATAATTAAATAATAAAACCATCAAACACCAAAATAATTAAAAACCAAAAACAATCCAATACTGAAACAATAAAACAATAAATCAAACAGTTAAACAAACAAAAATATTCAAACAGTAAAGCTATCAGCTATTTTCAGTAAACGTTTGTTTTTTTTCTTAAAACCTAAAACTGTCAAAATTTTGAGTCGTTTTATAAAATTATAAAATATCTGCAGCTGTTTTAATTAAATGTTATGTTTTATTGTTTTAAAATTAAATTAAACTTTCAAACATCAAAGCTTTCAAAGATCTGATGATGTTCTGCTGACAGAACCTGGTTCTTCCTCTGTGACCACAGAGAACTGACTTTAGATCAAGTCTCTGATCGCTGATCCAAGACCAGAATAGAACCAGAACCAACTTCACTACTGAGACCAGAACAGAACCTTTAACCAATCAACTCTGTTAACGAGCAGCTCACACACAAACAGAGCCGGGTCCATCCCAGGTTAGAACCGGGTCGATCCCAGGTCAGAACCGGGTCAACCCCAGGTCAGAACCGGGTCAACCCCAGGTTAAAACCGGGTCAACCCCAAGTTAGAACCGGGTCAACCCCAGGTTAGAACCGGGTCAACCCCAGGTCAGAACCGGGTCAACCCCAGGTTAGAACCGGGTCAACCCCAGGTCAGAACCGGGTCAACCCCAAGTTAGAACCGGGTCAACCCCAGGTTAGAACCGGGTCAACCCCAGGTCAGAACCAGGTCAACCCCAAGTTAGAACCGGGTCAACCCCAAGTTAGAACCGGGTCAATCCCAGGTCAGAACCGGGTCAACCCCAAGTTAGAACCGGGTCAACCAGAACCGGGTCAACCCCAAGTTAGAACCGGGTCAACTCCCGGTTAAAACCGGGTCAACCCCAGGTTAGAACCGGGTCAACCCCAGGTCAGAACCGGGTCATTCTTTTTAATCTGTACAGTTTTTTATTGACTTTTAGAACTGATATCAGCTCAGACTCGTGCTGTGGATCTGAATGGACTCAATATCTAACCGGGTCCTCAGAACACCTGGACCCACCTGACAGAACCTCAGCAGAACCGGTCTCAGAGCAGAACTGGACTTACTGCAGACTCTTGGGGTAGCAGGGCAGCGTGACGTGGCTCAGCTGGCTGATGTCGAAGGCCGTGGGTTCTGCTGAGATGGCCTGCCTCTTGCTACGGTGCTGGTCCGGCTGCAGGACCAGGTTCTGCTGCTGGGCCTGGACCTGCTGGGCCGTGGCGGGCCGGATCACCGAGCGGTACTTGTCCAGCTCGTTCTGCAGGCGCTGGATCAGCTCGTCTTTCTGGTCCAGCTCCAGCTCCAGCTCGTCTATCAGGGCGTCCCGCTGCCGCAGCTCCTCGATCTTCTCCTGCAGGGCGTACTGCAGGTCCCTGAGGGTCCCCATTGGACCTGCAGGCGGGTCGGACCAACAGAACCCTCAGAGTCTTCCACAGGGTCTCTAATGCGGGTCCACCAGGTGCACTGGTGGGTCTTCTGAAGATTCTGAAGGTTTTCGTTGGACCTGCTCGGGTTCAGGGTTCTGAGGTTCCTCTAGGTCTTCAGGGTCACCTCAGAGATCTTGGTTCTGAGATTCCAGGGTTCTAATGGATTCATGGATCTTCTGAGAACTCCTCCTCAGACTCTTCAGGTCCAGGAGGTCTTGAGTTCTGGAGGAGATCCAGACCATCTGAAGAAGTTCTGAGGTCCAGTTACAGTGAATAAAGTTTGTTTCTGGTTCTGGTTCTGATTGGACAACTGGAGAACCAAAAGAACCTGTTTGGGTCCAAATCAAGTTTCTCAGAACTCTCATGGAATCAGGAGCTACCCGGTACCAAAAGCTCAGATCCAGTTTTATCAAAAAGAAAAAACTGAAGTTGGTTCTGGGTCCAGAATGTAGACTCGGGTTCAGGTGGACCACTTCCTGACCCGGTCCAGAAGCAGTTTTTTATTAAAAATCACAAAACCTGGAGGAGCAAAGGAGGAGCTGCTCTGGTTCCGATCCAGATCCAAACCGACCTGAGCGTTCACGAGGAAGAACCGGAGGCTCTGGGTCTGGATTCATCTGGACCTCAGACCTGATCAGTGAGATCCATGGACGGAACCAAAGTTCGGAGAGAAACTGAGGAGATGCTGAAGAGTTTAAATCCTCCGCTTTGATCCGGATCGATCCAAAAACCGGTTCTTTAAAGTTTCAACCTTCATCCGCCAGAGTCCAAAAGAACCGGAGCTGGTTTAACTTCAGACCCAAAAACCGGATCAGTTCTGACAAAACCTCTGAACGCAGGAACCGAGTTTCTCATCCGAACCTGGATCCGGAGGAGCTGCAGACCCGGTGGGTCCGGTCCGGCTCTGCAATCAGCTGGAGGTCTGAGGAGAACTGGAGCCGAAACGGAACCGAGAGTCCAGAGAGAACTTGTTCTGCCTCCTCCTCCTCACCTGCGGAGCTGAGAGGCGCGC
>NW_013952766.1:171775-180885 GCF_001266775.1 Austrofundulus limnaeus | reverse complement strand
CACACACACACACACACACACACACACACACACAGGTCTCTGACGACACATGAACACACACTCAGAATGAGCCAGCTCTGATCAGACGGAGGTGATCTCTGAAATTGCTCAGGTGAGTTTTTCTGATTTTAAATCAAATTTAAAGGTTTTGACTAAAAACACAAAGAGAGAGAGAGAAGTGAATGTCGCTCGCCCACTCTTCTTCTGTGGTTTGTGTTGAAGCTGAATAAACAGGTCGGTCTGTCGACACCTGAACGTTCTCTTCAGGTACCAGGTCGGTTTATGTTTCAGGAGAAAATGTGAGTTTAGTGTATTTTTAAAATCAAAGTAAACATGAATCCAGCTGTTGTTTGAGTGTAAATTAATATTTGCATTTTAAATAAAATCACATGTAGCTTCCGTCTTTTTGCAGATTTTCTACGAAAAGAGAAAAATGTTCAAACAGCTGCTTGTTTTATTTTAGTTTAATGTTCTGAAAAGCTTCAGGTTTAAAACGATTCCTCTGATCCCAATAAAACCTTTGATCCAAACAAGTTCTAACTTTATTTTCAGTCAGAGTTTTAATCATTAAAAACCAAAATCTAAGGAATTCTGAAGGTTACTGTATGTCGCATGACTTTGGTACAGGAAGAACAGGGTTCAGGGTTCGACCCCGGGGCTGCAAGCCTCCGAGCAACCTCGGTTATGTAACGAGCCAGAGACGTAGAAATGATGCTGACTCAGACATCACCTGGATTAACAAGGTCTCGGTCAGACGGGGAACCAGAACATTCTGATGACAAATGGTCTTCTGGAACAAGACGTTCATGGATGAGGGCAGGGAACAACACAAACCTGGACGGACTGTAATTCGATGCCACATACATGAAGCCTGGAGTGTTTGAAACTGTACAACCAGTCAGCATCAAATGTGGCATCATCTGCAAACCCCTGAACTCCCTCATCCCTCACTGCAAAGAGTGGCTATGGATAAATCGGTTCCAAAGTGGAGCAATTCAGTCACCTCCTCTACTTGGATGACATCAAGCTGTACGCCAAGAATGAGCAAGACATCGACTCACTGACCCACCTCACCAGGATATACAGCCAATACACTGGAATGTCTTCCTGACTGGATAAATGTGGTCGAATAGTTGCAAGAGAAGAAAGGTGATCACAGCTGAAGGGGTTGAACTACCCGAGGGCAACAATGCAGATGTCCAGGAAAGCTACAAATACCTTGGATTCCCACAGGCAAAAGGCGATCATGATGAGGCTGCAAGAAATTCAACCACAACCAAGTACCTACAGAGATGACAGGTCCTGAGGAGCCAGCTGAACAGCAAGAGTCATCAAAATGCATGCAGTGCTGGTCAGATACCCAGCTGGTATGATCAAAGAAGGAGATACAAGCTGCTGACATCTAGACTCTGATGAATGAATGTCCGACGAGGAAGAGAAGGAACAAGAGAAGCCTTCATGGAAAAATAAGCCCTTACTCTCGTAAATGAGACTACCTGTCTCAGCGAGATTACCTGTCTAAACAAAAGTAAATAAATAAATAAATAAATAAATAAATAAATAAATAAATAAATAATGATGTGCCACTGGCAAATTGAGGAAGTGGCTGTTACAAACAAATCCCAACAGTGGCTAGAGAGTGCTGAACTGAAGAACAGTACAGACACTGTGGGACTTCCAAACCTGGAATGACAAACCGGTGATGGCTAACCCACACTGTGGTGGTCGACAAGTAGCGGTGACAATGATCTCAAATTACTAAAATAAGAAAGAAGGAGCTGGAGAAATACCGAGGGATGAAAGAGGAAATACAGAAGACCTCAGTGGTCACTGGAGCACCCGATGCTGTGACCCCCAAACTGGAAGAGTGGCTCCAACAGATCCCAGGAACAACCTCAGAGATCTGTGCCCAGAAGAGTTCAGTTATAGGAACACTAGGAAAGTCCCTTGATCCACTTGTTTGGCCCAGACCAATAGCTGTCTTTATTTTTTTGTTTGGTGCGGTTTGCATTCACATTGTGCTTTTTTATAAGCGGACTATAATTTGTAAACAAAGCCACGAGTGACAATGATGTAGGCTACTTCTAATTTTGGGATGGCAATTGCAAATGCTCTGAGAGATGCTCTGTGTATCCTGACCCACAACGGCTCATTGTTGCATAGTGGTAGAGTTAGCAACACTGAAGAGCTAACTGTTACCATGAGACTCAGCGACGGTGGCTCGTGAAGTCCAAAAAGGTTCATGTTTCTTGTAGTTGGTTCAGTTTGAGGCTGGTCTGTGTCACACCAGAAGTGAACCGATGCCACCTCAAAAAGTGGGTCTTGGTCCGATTGTTTGATCCACACCAGGGTTCACCTGAGTGTATTCACACCTGTGTAAAAAGTCAGGACCAACATATGAAATTAACTCTGGTCCGTTTAAAGTGGACCAAAGATTTTGAACAGAACCCTCAAATTCCCAGATCTCTGGTTGAGGACTTGAGTTCGAAGTGAAGTACCATGCAAGAGAAAAAAAATAGGGCAAATTGTATGTATTTATTCATAGAGAAAGAAAATATTCTTAAAAAAACTTTTATTAGAAAACTGACTCGTTCTACAGAAAATAAAAAGTTTAGACAACACTTTCTTTAGTTTAGAAGAGGGGAGCTCTTGGAACAGCCTGCAGAAACAAAAAGATGATTTCAGCATTTTTAATCCATTCATTATCAGCCTCCAACATGGTGGACCATCACATGATCACACATACCTGTCTGTTAGCAAAATATCTCCTCAACCAGTCAACAAATTTAATTAAAAGTCCTTGGATGGAAATTTTACAGCTATTAGCTCTTGAAATCTACCTGATTCAAGATGGCCGCCACAGCTAGTCAACCTTAGCAAATACAAAAATGTTTCTAACCTTTTTAAACTGAACTGAAACCAGGTGCGATCGCAGCTGAGTCTGAGGATAACATGTCTTTTGGGTGGTTCTGGTTTTTCAGTGAGCACCCCTAATTTCCCTGATTCACATCCTGTCAATCACACCCAATGGACTCCAATCAGAAAGCAAGCGGGGACGGACTGGTCGGGACTCAGAAGGAGGCGGCTTTGCGGACCCTGGTCCAAAGAACTGGATACCAGCTAATACAGGTGAGGCCAGAACCAGAGCTCGGGGTTCCCAGAGCAGAACTTCATAAGTTTAGATGGATAGTAACGCCGGTTTCTGTCCCAGGAGAACGGTCAACGGCGGTACGGTGGACCCCCACCTGGCTGGGATGGACCCCCACCTGAGAGGGGCAGCGAGATCTTTGTGGGGAAACTTCCCAGAGATCTGTTTGAAGATGAACTGGTCCCTCTGTGTGAGAAGGTGAGACGTCAAACACATTTTGCATATGTAGCCGCTCCCAAGTATAAGGGGCTTGTCGCTAGAAAGCCT
This sequence comes from Austrofundulus limnaeus, assembly GCF_001266775.1. Taxonomy (NCBI): domain Eukaryota; kingdom Metazoa; phylum Chordata; class Actinopteri; order Cyprinodontiformes; family Rivulidae; genus Austrofundulus; species Austrofundulus limnaeus. The sequence goes on along the minus strand of NW_013952766.1, from coordinate 177,470 downwards.
CAATAAGACATCGTTGTCTCCTCTGATGATGAGCGCTAGTGTCATGGTAGAAATTATGCATATGTTTACATCCATTGCCGCCATGTTTGTAATGACTTATCGCGAGAAGAAACATATTCACGCGTGACTTTAATAGCATTTCTTACTTAATGGAAACACCGCAATTGCGAAACTGTGTTTTTTCGACATTAACAGATCATCGACAAAGTTTTGCGCACATTTGCAATGGATACGCAGCTACTTTTAGTGAGTGTCAAACCCAGTCCTGTTTGGATCTTCAGCTCAGAGCCATCATTCAGAGATTAAACTGGTCACAGGAAGTTAACTATACATGACTGAACTGATGTTTTCAGAACTTTAAAACTTTTTACACAAACAGGTTCAGATGGAGGATTTTACTATCTCAGAATGTTCACGTTATATTCTGAATCTTTCCAACATGCCAGTTTTTAACACTTCTTTTCTCATCCAATTCTCAGTCTTTCTGTCTCTGATGGGTTCCTCTCATAGGTCAGAGGTCTAAGGTCACACACCCAAACTCTCACTGATGTCCCTTGTGTCTCAGTTCAGTGTATTCTCTTCCAAACAGGAAGTGAAGGTTTTTAACTCCTCATTTCTCCTCCATAAAACGCTGTAGAGCCATCGAACAGAAGAAGTTCTTTGACCCAGCTTCTGGTGTTCAGACAGAAACTGTTTGTCTGAGGCTAACTTTTCACTCTGTCTTTCTGCCTGAAGTCTTGCTGTGTGCTGGCCCTCCACCAAATGGTGATACTCACCATGGCACCAACCGGATTAAAACCTTTAAGATAAAACATGCAGAATTTATTTGGTATTAAAAGTTCAAAACTATAAAAAAAGGTGATAAATAAAAATGTAACTACGATTTCTAAATAAAGTTGACTTTAAATAAGAGTCTGAATTTGTTGTGAAATATTCTTTTTTTCGTCTTCTTCTCTGTTTTAGTTTGGAAAACTCTACGAGGTGAGGATGATGATGGACTTTAACGGAAACAACAGAGGCTACGCTTTTGTCACCTTCAGCAACAAACAGGAAGCCAAAGCAGCCATGAAACAGCTCAACAACTACGAGATAAGGTCTCTGATAAATCAGCCATCTAAAGACTGATATCAACTGATAAACCAACCATCTAAAACTCTTGTAACAACTGATAAATCAACCATCTAAAACTCCGGTAACCACTGATACACCAACCATCAAAAACTATGGTAACCATGGATAAACCAATTATTTAATACTCTAATGACCACTCACAAATTAACAATCTAATATTCTAGTAACCACAAATAAACCAACCATCTAAAGCTCTGGAAACCACTGATAAACCAATCATCTAAAGATTGGCAACCACTGATATGCTTACTATCTAAAACTCTTGTAACAATTGATAAACTAACCATCTAAAACTCCGGTAACCACTGATAAACCAACCATCTGTAACTCTGGTAACCACTGACAAACTAAACACCTAAAACTTTTATAACCACTGACAGATTACCTGTACTACACCTGTAAAACCACCAGATCAACCTTCACAACAAGGTCTCTGATCTAACAGTAATCTGATGTTCTCCTGTCTGTTCTTCGGCCGACAGGAATGGGCGTCTCCTCGGTGTTTGTGCCAGTGTTGATAACTGCCGTTTGTTTGTGGGGGGAATTCCAAAAACCAAGAAACATGAGGAGATCCTGACTGAGATGAGGAAGGTCACAGACGGGGTTGTGGATGTCATTGTCTACCCCAGCGCTGCAGACAAATCCAAGAATCGAGGGTTTGCTTTTGTGGAGTACGAGAGTCACAGAGCAGCTGCCATGGCCCGACGCAAACTTCTACCAGGTACCAACCAGTTACTGACACTACATGATGATCTTTTATTGGCTGATTGAAGAGGTCTGAAGGGCTTATGTAGGCCTCCCTCATATTTCAGACCTTTATCAAATACTAGACCCAGTCTCAGTAGAAGATATTCTAACACAGACTCTGTCCATCAGAACCTCTATTTACTGACTCACCTCTCCTGTCCCTCAGGACGGATCCAATTGTGGGGCCATCCCATCGCTGTGGACTGGGCGGAGCCTGAGGTGGAGGTCGATGAGGACACCATGGCAACTGTCAAGATTCTGTACGTGAGGAACCTGATGCTACAGACAACAGAAGAAACCATCGAGAAAGAATTCAACAGCATAAAACCAGGTACAACACAGAGCTCTGATGTCAGACTGTCATTAAACACATCATCAGTAAAGACAGTCTGAAACCAGGTACAACACAGAGCTCTGAGGTCAGACTGTCATTAAACGCATCATGAAACTAGTTACAACACAAGGCTCTGAGGTCAGACTGTCATTAAACGCATCATGAAACTAGTTACAACACAAGGCTCTGAGGTCAGACTGTCATTAAACGCATCATCAGTAAAGACAGCCTGAAAACAGGTACAATACAACGCTCTGAGGTCAGACTGTCATTAAACGCATCGTCAGTAAAGACAGCTTGAAACCAGGTACAATACAGAGCTCTTAGTTCAGACTGTCATTAAATGCATCATGAAACTAGGTACAACTCAACGCTCTGAGTTCAGACTGTTATTAAACGCATCATCAGTACAGACAGCCTGAAACCAGGTACAATACAACGCTCTGAGGTCAGACTGTCATTAAACGCATCATCAGTAAAGACAGCCTGAAAACAGGTACAATACAATGCTCTGAGGTCAGACTGTCATTAAATGCATCATCAGTAAAGACAGCTTGAAACCAGGTACAATACAGAGCTCTGAGTTCAGACAGTCATTAAATGCATCATGAAACTAGGTACAACTCAACGCTCTGAGTTCAGACTGTCATTAAACGCATCATCAGTACAGACAGCCTGAAAACAGATACAATACAACGCTCTGAGGTCAGACTGTCATTAAATGCATCGTCAGTAAAGACAGCTTGAAACCAGGTACAATACAGAGCTCTGAGTTCAGACAGTCATTAAATGCATCATGAAACTAGGTACAACACAAGGCTCTGAGGTCAGACTGTCAGTAACGCATCATCAGTAACCTATCTTTGTGTCTTAATTAAATAGAACTTTATTTTTATTTAAAAAACTGAATCAAGAAATTAATATAACTTTTTAGACCATTTTTGTGACGCAGGAGCAGTGGAGCGAGTGAAGAAGATCAGAGATTACGCCTTCGTCCATTTCAGTCAGAGAGAAGATGCCATTAATGCCAGGAACGCTCTGAATGGGAAGGTCAGTCCTCAGATCTCCTCCTGACCGGATGAAAACAGAATCCATTTCTCTGAACAACACAAAACACAAGAAAATAATGATAAAAAAGAAAGTAAATTCTAAGAAAAAAATGTGACCTTCACCTCCTGACTCAATTCTTCTGTTTTATGCTGCAGTTTAAACTAAGTAACTTGTTTTGTCTCTAAAATGTGTCTCACACGTAGGTGGTGGATGGCTCTCCCATTGAAGTGACTCTGGCCAAACCGGTGGACAAAGACAGTTATGTTCGTTACACCAGAGGAACTGGAGGAAGAGGAGGCTCGGTTTTGCAGACTGACTACACCACCTACAGCCTGGGCCAGGTAGGAGTGCAGGACTCTGAGCTGAAGGTCCGGAAGGACATCACATACATCTGAGAGTTCAGGTCCAACAGAACAAAGCAGGTCCCGGGATCACTGATTGTCTTTTACTCTGGATGAAGGATTTACAGCTTCACTGAGATAAAACCTTTAAGACTTATTTCTGCCTGTAGTTTATACTCATCAGAATAAAGTTGTTTTTTAATCTGGACTCAAGTGAAACTCTGATCACACTGAATCTCTGAGAAAGCTGGAGATAAGGAGTGTACTCTGTGTTCTTGTCTCAACATTCAGCCAATCAGTTCCTCTGTGATGTCACGTGGAGCAGCACCACCCAGTGGAAACTTTTCTCATTACACTGGAAGAACTGTGCAAACTTTAGGACTTTATACATTATTTCATGAATATTAAATTAGTTTTATCTGAAATCCATCTTACTAGAAAGCTTTCTACAGCACATATAGCTCCTTACTGGTATAAAAAATATGTTTCCTGTTTGAAACTCTGATTTAGAGACAGAAAATCTGTTTTAATAAAGCATCTGTTTTCAAACAGAAACGCTCAGTTCAGTAATTTTGTTGAGTTATAGTAAAAATGAACCAAAATTAACATGGCTTATTACATAATGATTGCAAATGTTCTCTACAGGCATTTTGCCTAAAACGTTAGATAATATAAATGGATCATTAGTGCTACTTCAAAACAGAGTGGTCCTCTTTTGTCACTTAAAAATGTTAATAACTTTAAAATTAATTAACTTTAAACATTAAAATCATTGCTGGATACATGTAAGTTGTATAAGTTAGCTTTGAAAATTCAAAGTTTGTCTAGCAAAACTTTTAATTTAAATTAAAAGTCTAAAAATAAATAAAATGTTTCCCTCTTCCTGCAGGTGTATGATCCAACAGCAGCATACCTCGGTGCGCCGGTGTTTTATGCCCCCCAAGCCTACGCAGCCATACCGGGTCAGTTCCGCTTCCCTGCAGCCAAAATTCATACAGGAGGTCGAGGTTTGATCAGGACTCCATCTGTCAGAGGTGAGGAAGAACAGGATGTTCTGTTCACATCATCTGTTTACAGAACCGGTTCAAACCACCTGATCACATGACCTGATCACATAACCTGATCCAGACCTGATCACATGACCTGATCACATGGCCTGATCCAGACCTGATCCAGAACCGAGCACATGACCCGATCACATGACCTGATCCAAACCTGATCACATGACCCGATCCTGACCTGATCACATGACCTGATCACATGAATCAATCATATGACCTGATCACATGACCTGAAAACATGAATCGATCACATGACCGGATCACACAAACCGATCACATGACCGATCACATGACCCAATCACATGACCTGATCACGTGACCGATCACATGACCTGATCACGTGACTTGTTCACATGACAAGATCAAATGAAGTGATCACATGACATGATCACGTGACTTGAACACATGACCTGATCACATGAATTGATCACTTGACATGATCACATGACCTGATCACATGAACTGATCACATGAACCAATCACATGACTTGATCACATGACCTGATCACATGACATGATCACGTGACCTGCTCACATGATCTGATCACATGACCTGCTCACATGACCTGATCACATGACATGATCACATGACCTCATCACGTGACCTGATCACATGACCTGCTCATGTGACCTGATCACGTGACCGGATCATGTGACCGGATCACGTGACCTGTTCACGTGACCTGATCACGTGACTTGATCACGTGACCTGGATTCATGACCTGTTCACGTGACCTGATCATGTGACCTGATCACGTGACCTGATCACGTGACCTGCTCATGTGACCTGATCACGTGACCTGATCACGTGACCTGATCACGTGACCCGATCACTTGACCTATCATATGACCCGATCACGTGACCCTATCACGTGACATGATCACGTGACATGATCACATGACATCACATGACCTGATCGCGTGACCCGATCGCGTGACCCGATCACGTGACCAATCAGGTGATCTGATCACATGACCTGATCACGTGACCTGATGACATGATCACGTGACATGATCACATGACATCACAT